>NC_041340.1:29759220-29841720 GCF_004354835.1 Perca flavescens
CATTGGTAAATTTTAGAAGAGCAGTAGTTGTAGAAAAATTTGGTCTGAAACTGATTGATTGATTTGGTGACAGAATGGAGAAATCATTAATATATTTAAATAATTGTTTAAATATTAGTTTTTCCAACACTTTTGCTATACTACTGATGATGGAAATAGGTCTATAGTTGTTTTAACAAAATGCTTGTACTAAAAGCACTACAGGAGCATTTTAATGAGCATTAGAGGTAGCATTAAATGGACGTAGAAAAATTAAGACACGTTTAAAGTTATTTGAGACATGGAACACAATATTTGTAAGACTTTTTGATTTTGAGATTTTAGACTTTTAAATCCCCTATGGAAACCCTGTTAATAGGCCAAATAATGTATGATGTGAGAACTGAAATTTATACACAATAAAAAAAAAGAAAATTGTATATGCAAATAATGTACATATTTATTTGCATATAGAGCGGGGAATTGAGATCCTATCACAAGTGGTCAGTCAAGACGCATGAGGAGACACATTTTAATGCCATGTATGAACAGGGCCTTTGAGTCAGTAGTTACCTGAAGACATTCTGTTTAAACAGGTATGCACTGATGTGTCCTCCATTCAGGTATCGGACTTCACATCCTGGCCAGATCTCTTGCAGACTGAGGACCCCTGTACGAGGGATGTAGGCATCCTCTTTGGCCTGGACCACGATAATGAGGCTGGTGTCTACAGGGACTACAACAGAGGGAAGGACAGATCTCATTTATTGCAATATGCTGCCACTAGGACATTTTATTTATTTATTTATATATATATATATATATATATATATATATATATATATATATATTAGGGCCGGGACATGATTAAAAAATTTAGTCTAATTACAGGCTTTGTAATTAATAGAAATTAATCGCATTTTAATTCCATAAATATTTGACCTGAGAACAGTGAGAAGTAATTATTTTCACATGGATTTTTAGTATACCATTGAATAATGACTGAATACATAAGCTTAAGCAACACAATATTGTTTATTTTTGTTCAACCAAGTTCAGCAGACCACTGCAATTTTTGCCCTAAGTGTAGCAATAGCATATTTAGAAATATAGTACATTTCAGATATTCAGGTACCCTATAGGTAGGTAGACCTTCTGTAAACTATGTTTTTTTAAATAAAACAATACTTTCAAGTACATTCAGACTTAGTTACCCTGGTCCTTAAACCAGTCATCTGGTGGAGTGTAGGTTGGGTGTGGGTCCTTGTACTCGGAGTCGGGCTAACGTCCACGCTAGCTGCTAAATGTTTTGCGTCGAGGTGATACTTGAGGCTCGATGTGCTGCGGCGACATGCAAATTCCTTGTTGCATAGTTTGCACACAACCCTGCTCTAATCGACGCTTCCATCCGTTCGTTTTTTATAACAAAATTTCCCATCCACGGAGCCAACCAAAGCGTTCTCGTCAGCTTCTTCGTTCATGTTCACTGTGGTTTGTTGTTGTCTGAAGCATTGACATATATAAAAGGTCTGAAGTCATGAACGCTAGTTGGTGCTCCAGTATAATCGGTCCGCCAAAAGTCATCCAGTGGGAAACATCCCGCGGTGCAAAAATAAATGTGATTAAAATGCGTAAACAATGTTTAACGTGTTATTTTTTGTGTAATTAACGCATTAAAGTCTGTAATTAATTAATCTTAATTAACGCATTAAAGTCCCGGCTCTAATATATATATATATATATATATATATATATATATATATATATACACACACACAGTACAGGCCAAAAGTTTGGACACACCTTCTCATTCACTGCGTTTCTTTATTTTCATGACTATTTACATTGTAGATTCTCACTGAAGGCATCAAAACTATGAATGAACACATAAAAAAGTGTGAAATAACTGAAAACATGTCTTATATTTTAGATTCTTCAAAGTAGCCACCCTTTGCTTTTTTATTAATAAGGGAAAAACTTCCACTAATTAACCCTGACAAAGCACACCTGTGAAGTGAAAACCATTTCAGGTGACTACCTCATGAAGCTTATTGAGAGAACAACAAGGGTTTCCAGAGTTATCATACAATGTAAATAGTCATGAAAATAAAAAGGAAACGCATTGAATGAGAAGGTGTGTCCAAACATTTGGCCTGTACTATATATATATATATATATATATATATATATACACACACACACACAATAATATTGAGCACTAATGTTAGGCAAATGACACCTTGGCTGTCTAAAAGTTTCAAACCTGCAGCAAGATCCCTGGCTGTAATATTCCACAGTGACCATTCATTTGAAAGATAAGTTAAAGTTGTTTAATCATTTTTATTAACTTAGTAGTTAGTCTATATTCATAACGTTCCACTTCCAGGATTGCTCCGGTGCGCCGGTGTGGCCAGATGTCCGTTACCTTCCGCTTTCTTTGTGTTGTAATTTTAAACCCTGGTGGATTTATGAGGACTATGGTTAACTGCTCCTCAGATCTCTGTAGGGTAAATCGAGACAGCTAGCTAGCTCTGCCGAATCTGAGTTTTCTGTTCCATGACTAAAACAGCGAGAAACCTGTATGAAACATCTATATGATTTTTTTTTTTTTTATGTAGAGACCACAGGGACAGTCCAATAAATAAATTTGTGGTAAGAGAGAGCCACCACACCAGGGAAAGTAGAGGCATTTTGCTGGATGGTGTGAAAAAAAAAAACAAGAGATGGCTTTGCCAAAGCAAAAAAAAGGTAACCAGACAGTAATCATAGACAGTAACTTAAATAAATATAGCCGCAAGCGGCAATTCGCCGGTTCCAACCCTTTCTTGGCCAACAGAAGGATGTAAATGGACTGCGTTTTTATCGTGCTTTTCTAGTTTTAAAGGGTAACTACTGTTTTTTTCAACCTGGACCCTATTTTCCTATGTTTTTGTGTCTAAGTGACCGATGGGAACTACAATCTTTAAAATTAGTCCAGTATTAAGCAAGATCACTGCAGTTGGCAGTGGTGAAACAAACTACACTGTAGGTTAATAGGGCAATTGTCTAGCCTGCATTTACCTTCACAAAAGTGCTTGTTTTGTCACTGACAAGCTCAGATAAATATTCTAAGTGTCTGACAACATTATGGAAAGGCTTTCTAAGGAGGTCAACCTTTCTGTTAAAGAGTAAGATCCTTTTTTTAAAACATAAAAACATCCGCAAAATTACGTTCGCTAAACCAATCATGAGATGCCGTGTATAAGTACAACACAACCACAACTTACATGATGTAGCCTACCACTAAACAAAGTGCATCCGAGCCTGGTTATGTCGGTGGCGGCCGCGGTGCATCCTGCTCTCAGTCTCAACCTAGCATAAACTCGGTGTTAGCATGGAGGAGCTGCGATGCACAACAAGCAGAGAAAATTACCCAAGGGACCTGCAAGTTCCTTGACATGGATATTGGAACCAGCATATCACATTTCATCACGACATACCATCACCAGACTGGTAGAAACTCACTACGAAGAATGGAATAAGGTTCTCCGGGCTGGCCAAGTAAGCGCGGAGGTAGGCGACCTGTGCATCCCGGCAACGCGGCTGTTTTCGGCGGCTGGACTGACGGTCACCAGGTAGCGGTCGCATCTGACCCCAGATCACGTCAACATGCTTATCTTTCTCAACAAAAATCAGTAGACTGGTGCAGAAGTTTTATGTGAGTTAGCCTACTGGTTATTTTTTATTAGGCTTTGTCCCGTGCCTTGGATAGTTTGGAGTTACATTCTGTTTAAGAACGCCGGCTCACAGCTGCAGGTTCTGCTGCTTCAGAGCGCCGCAGCGCATCTATAATCTATATCTAGAACCTCCAGTTTAACTGCCACAAGTTGTTCTTCTTGTAATTAAGATCTCATCGAGGAAAAATACGCTGTATTTTGTATTTTCATTCCATTTTTAATTTATAAAAAGTTAAATAAATAATGAATTTTAATATAAAAATATTAATGATTAATCGCTAGTCGATCATTAATTCTCCCGACGATCGACGAAGAAAATTTAATCGAATGCCCATCCCTACTATGAAAAGCCGTTTTGGGTCGTCTGTCCACTTTTCCAACAATCACAACTCTAGTTTTGGTTGAAATAAACACATAGTTTACCGATATACATGTGAATATATGTTGGCTCCATACACGCTAGAAGTATTGCTTTTTAAATGGAGTCTGGTGGGTTTAGCGCTAGCAACTTCAGAGCTGTTTCTGGTTAAACAGAAAGGTCTCAAAGAGGTTCTATCTCGGGAGGTCACGTGACCAGCAATCGCAATGGTCGCAGAAAGTTAGAGCTCTCTTACCCACCTCCGCATTTCAAAAACCAGGTCTATTCCTTTTTCTTTGATGTCGAATCGTTTTATCTGTTATCAGAGTGACGTTTTTTTGTGCAAACGCAAAAGTAAAAAAATACGCTGTGAGCACGGTGTATTTTATTTTGAAAATGAACCGGATGTTTTATTTTGTTTCTGTGTTCGACTTCCTGTCCCGCACAATCTGAATTGTGCTGAATTGCTGCGGAGGTCTCCGCAGCAATGTCTGGTAATATGAGATCCTGTCGCATCTCTAATGTGTGTGTATTGCGATTCGCTCAACCAATCAGCGTGCGTCTCTACGTTTGTGTACGGGGTTAAGGCTCAACCAAGCAGCGCGCAGCTCATCTAAATATTCATGACCATACCATATTTGGAAGAAAAGCTCTTGTTACAAATAGGGCCAAAACACAGGGATGCATAAGGGCCAATAAAATATCAACCAGGCCATTTTCAGCCCAACTAATGTTACATACCCCATTAGGAGACCATAAGGAACAGTGTGAAATACCCTATATAATCATTCTATTACCCCTTTAAATAAAACATCAATAATATCTGATGTGATAGGATGTCGAGTTCCTACTGACCCGATTGTTTTGTTACTTAATGACAACTCTAAATTACAAATGGAAAAAGTTAGGGCCCGAGAGCCGACAGCAGCGAAGGCCCTATTGGAACTGAAGGAATTATTAGGGCCCGAGCACGAAAGTGCAACGGTGCCTTGCATTGAAAGTGCGAAGGAACCTATTGTTTTTCGTCAGATTATTATTATTTTTCCAAGTCCTTTGTCACATTTTTGAGGGCTTTAGAATGCACGAAAACTCACAAAAATTTGCACACATGTCACAACTGGTGAGAATTGCAAAGTTCTGTAGTAATTGGGCTCGGGCATTGCCAGGGGGCTCCATAGCGCCCCCTAACGTGCGCCTTAATTCCGACAAAAGTAATAAGTTAATATACCAACTTTTGAGGGAACATAGGTCTCATCTTGAAGTCCATGGTGATAGGTTTAGAAAAAATTCTAAAATTTCCTAAATATTGGTTTTCGGGAAAAAATCATTTTACGAACACTTGTTTGAGGACTTTAGAATGCACGGAAACTCTCAAACCTTTGCAGCCATGTGCAGAATATTAAACTCTTTCATCTGAATTCACATTTAGGCTTGGGAGTGGTACGGTTGCTCTATATAGCCCCCTAATTGGTTTTAACCCTTGGGCACATTTTTGACTGCCTCAATATATACGAAAACTCACAAAAATTGGCGCCCACATAAACGCCTGGGAGCTTTGCTAGACTGTACAGCGATTGGGCCCATACCTGTAAGCGGGCTCCATTGCGCCCCCTAATGCGTGGAAGGCCTTATCTTGGACATAGTTGCTCCTATCTTCACCAGATTTAATACCCATATTGCTCTAATCATTGCGGACATATTTCCCATTTACGTTCATTAGCTCCGCCCAACTGGAAGGCGGCCATTTTTAATTATGCATTTTTCAGGTGTTTTACATTCTTTCAAACTCGTCCTAGGCCGTTATTTCAATCTTCTTGAATCTTTGCAGGTAGTATCTGTTGACCCTCATGACGAAAAGTTATCCAAAGAATTTTGATAGTTGAAAAAATGCACAAGTTACAGCAACTTCCGGTATAAACAGGAAGTTGCGTTATCTTGGCAATAATCATTCCGATTCCCCCGAAACTTGACAAGGTTGTTCCTCATGGCTGGTTTAGCATCTGTGGTAAACTTGGCAGCAATCAGCCATTAGATGGCGCGGTTTTAATTTTTTTTAATTAATCAGCAAAATATTGACATATGGGAAGCCTACTTTGTCTAACTACTCCTGGGATGGGAGTCCGATCGGCACAAAAACTTGCATATAGACTTGGAGGACCCTTGTGACAACAAGTTGACACAAAACTTAGAACAGTTGTTCCTCATGTTCCTCATTCCCAATGAGGCTGTTTGCCAAATATGGCGTCAATCGGCCTGTAGATGGCGCTGTTTTAATTTTGTTAATTAGCAAATTCGCTTTGAGCGAAACCTTTTTTTTTTTTTTTTTTTTTTTTTAACTCCTCCTAGAGCGTGAATCCCATCTGCTCAAAAATGTACACGTAGACTCTGTGGACCCTCATGACAAAGTTATAAAAGAATTTTGATAGCTAACACAATGCGCAAGTTACAGAGGACCAACTTCCTGTAGGGGGCTGTCGAAACAGGAAGTTGCGTATCTTACCGAGATTTATTCCGACACCAAACATGACAGTTTTTCGGCATAGGGGCTTGAGCATCCATGCCAAATTTAGAGTGAATCGGCCATTAGATGGCGCTGTTCGAATTTCTTTTATTAATTAGCCACATTGCAATATATGGGAAATCTACTTTGTCTAACTCCTCCTGGGCCGTGAGTCCAATCTGCACAAAAACTTGGATATAGACTCAGTGGACCCTCGTGACTAAAAGTGATCAAAATAATTTTGATAGCTAAAACAATGCGCAAGTCATGGAGGGAATAGGCGCACAAAAATGGCTCAATAGCGCCTCCTACAAAGTTAAAGAAATTAAGCCCCTGCAGTACGTTTAACGTAGACTAACGAAACTTGGTACATATATGTAACATGTCGAGACGTACAGAAAAGCTCATTGGAGCCTTACCCTAAACCCAACAGGAAGTCCGCCATTTTGAAATCAAAGTTTTTCCACATGTCATACTTTAACGAACTCCTCCTAGAGATTTCTTCCGATCAACTTCAAATTTGGTTTGTGCCATCTTAAGACCTTAGAGATGAAAAGTTGTTAAAAGAAAAACTTTTCATCATAGGGCATTGCCGTGGCGGGGCGGCCATTTTGTGCGTTTTGCCATCAAAACAGGAAGTTGGTCTAACTTGAGTGCACATTGTCCAACTGGCTCGAAACTTTTCAGGATTCATAAATCTAACTCTGAGGACATTTACTGGACAAAAGTGACTCATAGTGCAAATGCACGGTCGCAAGGAGTGGCTTCCGCCAGTAACCCCGACGCGTGTAGAGGCGCGAGGGCCCATCCATCGCTGCTTGCAGCTTTAATTATGCTTGAACTCTCTACAGCAAGGATTAACAAAGCCAAATCATCAACTATCAGCCTATGGGAAAGCGCAGCAGCATAAATATCAGACTTAATGACCTCACCCCACAAGAACTAGAGGAAAGTGATTAGGCAAGGTATGGTTTCTGTTTGTTTGTTTGGTTGGTTTTCCTCGAGACCGCAGAGGGTGGGGGGTGGGAGAGGGTCTTTGTTCTTGTTCAATTTGTGTTTCTTTGTTCTGTGCGCCATCTGACATTACCTGTCACACATTGTGGAATTTGTTTTGTATGTCTGAAGGGGCTAATAAAAAATGTATCACAAAAAAAGAGGTTCTATCTCTGAAGGGATCCTTTCCATAATGTTGTCAGACACTTGTCAGTGGCAAAATGAGCATTTTTGTGAAGGTAAATACAAGCTGGACAATTGCCCTATTAACTTACATTGTAGCTTGTTTCACCGCAGCCAACTGCAGCGATCTTGATTAATGCTGGACTAATGTCAAAGATTGTTGTTCCCATCACAAAAACATAGGAAAATACGGTCCAGGTTGAAAAAAAGCGGTAGTTACCTTTTAAAGACTACTCATACACTTTGACATTGGACTTCAGGGCCTGGGATTAAACCACCAACCTTCTGATTATTCCGCAAACGCTCTAACCCTTACAGCTGCCCATAAGAAGCAGCTTAATCGCCAAAAGTCAAAGCGCAAGCACCACTCAACGGGTTTCAGTCTTTACAAAGCTGAGAAAGTCACTTCAGTTGATTTAATTCTGTTTTGAAAAGGGATAAGATCAAGCACACACCTCTTTCAACAATACAGTTAATGCAATAATAATTCAAAATCTTTGCGTAGGCCTATTCCTCACAATGGACTGAAGATATGTTACATATTTTATGGTGATTGGTCACAGCCTTAATGAATAACCCTTAATGCTAAGCCCCACCCTTTGCAAAATTCTTTGATTGATGGCAGCCATTTTCTGTCCTATTTTTGTTAGGATACTAATTAGGCCTGTAAATTGCCTGTAAATCTGTGTTTGCACTATAAACTTACCAGAAAAGTTGGCCATGTGTGTACATTCGTCCATCACTCCCTTCATGAAGCTTATAGATTCTCTATGTAATGATGGCCGATAGCATTTGGCAAAATCCGTCTTCTTTCCAAGCAGTGTGTTGTTTGCAAGAAGGCTTCTTAGAAAACAAAAAAAATCAAAACAACAAATAATAAACAACAATGCTTCCAGCATAGCATTGTAATTCGATTTGTGATAGCACAAAATTTATGCTATCATCTCTGCAAGTAAATATTTTGTCAAAATTGTGCAAAGAAATTGTGTGGGATACCAAAAAAGAAAATGTATACATTTTTCAATCAGTCCAAAAATTTTAACCAAGTATTTTTTTTTTTCTTTAGAAGTAGTAGAAACAAAACCACAGATGCATCTTCTTTGGGTCATTTATCTATTACATAGATTCAACAGGCAAATCTCTTTGTCCTTTGTAGATTATCTCTACCCAATCTGACCCAAGTGGTGCTTTGTTATTGGATTTATGCTAGTCGTGGGTTAGCGATAAACACCGAAGCCCTTTCCCAATTTGTGCATCCCGGATTCCTGATTACAGAGGAAACAGAACTAGACCTTTAGCTTCTGAAATCAATTAAGTAAGTTGCTGTTTCTTGAGCATCTTTCTGGGGATGCAAAAATTCAAAAAGACCTGAGGGGGAAACTTAAAGGGGTGATAGAATGCAAAACTGATTTTACCTAGTCCTAGTTGACGAACAGATAAATAGGACATACATAGAACCTCAAAATTCCATTGACACCTCTTTCCTATGTGTAACCCTGTCGAAAATTGGGTTAAAATTATAATCGAAATAAAAGTTATAAACTACTGAATTATTTATGTAGATTAATTGCCACTAAATAAAGTTGAGATAAATCACTTTTTTTTTTTTTTACCATTTTTGTTGTCAGTTTAACCAGACGTTTTACAGTGTATTCTGAGGAAGCAGAAAAAAAGAGCCCAGTGAAAGTTTTCTCTCCAAGCTAACGTCTTGAGTTAAAAACGTGCACCATACGACACAAGGTTTTGCAGAGGTTGAAGACTACTTAGAGATGTTGTAAAGATTATTGGCATTGTTGAGGTTCCCTGAGGAAGCCGTGAAACAACAAGAAGTGCCGGTTTCATCTCAAAATGCTGCACTTTGTGCCTCGGCAAGCTAGCTATTCAGTGGTATTTTGCTAGTTGCAACGAGGTTATTTCAACATAAGAAATTACAGTTACGATAAAACGCTAATTTTGGCTAATATGTTAACCTTTTTGGTCACTTTTATTAGTGTTGTTGGAAATGGTTGAATTTTACAAGCAGTATTCTATTAAGAAATAGTGAACTAAGAAATGTAATTCACTGTACTTTTAAGGGCCATTACTGTGTACTCCATTGGTGAAGCAGGTACTGTTTACAGAAAAATACATTTTGCTTTCACGGAGTAAGTCAAATTAAAGGGTGTGTGTGTTTAATGTTAAATATATGCCTAAATAGGGTGTTAAGCTAAATTGTGGATTGTCTTTTATGTCTATTATTTACACTGTGTTTATATGTTAACCATATTTTGTTGGAACAAAAATAATTCTAGCATTATTCAAAACATGAGAGTGAACCAGAGAATAATAATGTTTCAGCAGAAGTATTTTCACTTAGCCAGTGACTATTTTGATTTGTTATGATCTGGTCTGTTATGATCTGGTCACATATCTCACATATTGTACAATGTTGTACAACAGACATATGAGATATATAAAAGAAGTATAAGGTGAAACAGAACAGAGACTATGAACCTGTTTGTAACTGCAGGTCAGGTCTTTTGTGACTACGGAGATTCAACGAGGAAAACCACTGAACCAGTAGATGGCGAGCCACCCTGTGCGACTTCCAGGAAATTGGATCTCCGTTGCTATTGAAACGACTGGATGAAATATCTGGCATGTGTTAGGATTGTGCCAGTTCCCCAGATTGGTACCCACAGCAGATTTACATAGGCAATATTGCACTTTGAACTCATGACTTTTGACTGATTTAACTTCTGTTAGACTGGAACTCAGGAACCACTACTCAGACATTGACCTGGATAGACATTTTGGAGAACTCCACACAAGGACAATTTTATTTTGTTTAAAAGGGCCTGTTTAGGGTTTTATGGTAAATGTAATGTAGATTTCTTTGCAATTCATTCATCTACTAAAGTTGCAGTTAAATTACACCTCTTTTGTGTTGTGTTATGGTTATTGCACTCTAACTCAGCTCCCCGAACCTAGAGTGAGGTGTTAAGTGGGTTACATATGCAAATCTCAAAATTTGAAACTGCCGCTAAAAACGGGCGAATCTCAACCAAGCTCATAGTTGACATCAACCTTATTTGGCTCTAGTCTGTAACTTTGTCACGCCCCAAAATGTACATACACCACTGACCTGAGGTCAGCTTAGTCTTCTGAATAGGTCGCGCAGATCTCAGAAATATTATACATCGTTCGTCTGCTATATCATTACTAAAGTCAGTCAGTCAGTCAGTCAGTCAGTCAGTCTGTCTGTCTGTCAGAGCCGGCCAGCTACGCTGTTTTAGTTGATGGTAGTTCTACTACCATCAAGTGTTAGACTGAGACGGCTACTGCACGTCAACGAGTGAACTCAAGGCAGTCACTTGATTTTCAGGTAGTTTAAAGTGACAAATTGTATCACCGTATTTTGATGTCAAAATGCATATCTACTACGCAAAACGCGCACAGATTGGCAGATCTGTATTTGGAAAACATCTGTTGTCATTCCTGTGCCTAAAAAAAGTAGCACTGACATCAATAGTGATGGAATCATTAGAACGTATAATGGTTGGTAATTTAAGGAGCAAGGTACAGCATCTTTTGGACCCTTACCAATTTGCCTATAATAATGGCAGGGGTACTGACGATGCCTTAAGGCCCAGACACACCGACCAGATGGCCGACCCTCGGCAGAAAAAGCAGTTGGACTGATCAGTCTCTCCGAGTTGGTCAACAGAGTGCCTCAGAACACACCAAAGCGACGAGACGTAATATGTCTCCATAACAGCAGGCGGCGCTAATCTGTATTGTCGCCCAAAAATGAAAACCGGCAGCTGATTGGACAAACGCGTCACGTGGGTCTAGTTTCTCCGGAAATTGAAAGACAGACTGTAATGGCGGCTTGTTCAGAATACAATCTCATATTGTACTAAAATAGTTCACAAAACAGGTTTCTGAAAACATTTTAAGCGAAAAATAGGCCATGCAGTTGCTGAATCGGTCTTCATTTCAGATGGACAAAGGTCAGTTTAAAAGATTTTTGTCAGATTTTGAGGACTCTAGTCACGCGCATACCGCTCCTCGTTTCCGGTTTAGCACTCTACCAATCAGATTGGTCATTTGAGTCCGACTGCTGGCATTGCCCGCCTTCCGATTCAACATGTCAAATTGGCCAAAATGAAGGCCGATGGCCCCTCGGACGGACAACGGCACGGAACACACCGAATAGACTCAAGTCACTGACCTTGCCAGACTGTCCCGACGGCCGATTGTCGGCTTAGTGTGTCTCGGGCTTTAATCACAACTGTACACTATCTTAAAGCACCTTGAAAATCCATCAACTTATGTTCGATTATTATTTATGGACTTCAGCTCTGCATTTAATTGTATCCTCCCTCAGACACTTATATAAATTACAACAGATGGGAGGTGAACCCCTTCATTATTAGATGGTATGGTTCTTTTCTGACAGACAGGAAGCAGCAGGTAAGAGTCAACTCTACTCTTTCTGATACTCTGAACATAAGTACAGGTGCCCCTCAAGGCTGTGTAAGCTCTCCTTTACTTTTTATAATATACACAAATGATTGCAGAAACATCAATAGAAATAACCACATTATTACATTTTCAGATGCTACGGCTATACCTGCTGGAGCTGCTCCCCCCGCGACCCGATACCGGATAAGCGGACAAAGATGGATGGATGGACGGCTATACTATACTACGTCTACTTAAAATCACCAACGACCCAAATCACGTCCTGTATAGTGAGTTTGAGCTGATGCCTTCAGGCAGAAGGTACAGGTTACCAAATTGCAAGCTTAACCGGTACAAATTCTAATTTCAATCAAATTAATAAATAAGAGCTAAGATGTGTGTGTGTGTGTGTGTATTGGCTGCAGTGATGTATGTATGACTAATACTTCTAAATAAGACTTGTGGTACTTAACATTATGGTTATAGGATGTGTAATGATAGGGTACTGGTGCAATATATATATATATATATATATATATATATATATATATATATATATATATATATATATAAACGAACAACCACACACGCACACCACTGTGCATTTAACAGCTTTAAGCACATCAACACAGCATCACCATCTATACCCAAACAACAGCAATACAAATGTATATAAATAAAATACTACAATAACTTTATCTCTCCTAAACAGCAACACCAACCCATTACTTGTAAATAAAATCCATTCCCTTGATCCTTTCTGATGAAACGTTCAATGACCTCGTCATGCAGTTGCGCATCCTGCTTAAGATTAATGAGCAGCTCCTTCTCTATGGCAATAGATGCCAGTGCAGAGAGTCGTCTTTGTCCGGTTGCATTCCGTGAATACGTTTTGATGCGCTTGAGAGCTGAGAAAGACCGCTCAACTGATGCGGTGGACATTGGTATTGTCACGATCAAGCATGTGAGGGCATAGTATGTATGTATGTATGTATGTATGTATGTATGTATGTATGTATGTATATATATATATGCACACAGTACTGTGCAAAGGTCTTAGGCAGGTGTGAAAAAAATGCTGTAAACTAAGAATGCTTTCAAAAATATAAATGATTGTTTATTTTTATCAATTTACAAAATACAAAGTGAGCGACCAAAAAAACATCTAAATGACATCAATATTTGGAGTTACTTTGCCTTCAAACCAGCATCAATTCTTATTAGGTACACTTGCAAAAAGTCAGGGAACATTGAGGATTGTAGACGCAGTGGTTGGCCAAGGAAACTTTAAAAACACATCAAGCTCATTTCCCTTCGAAATCGGAAACCAGTGGGACCCAGGCACGCCCATCTACTGTCCGGAGAAGTCTGGCCATAAGTGGTCTTCATAGAAGAGTTGCAGCCAAAAAGCCATACCTCCGACATAGAAACAAGGCCAGGCTACTCAACTATGCACGAAAACATAGGAACTGGGGTTCAGAAAAATGGCAACAGGACAACGACCCCAAACATACAGCCAAGGTCATTAAGAATTATCTTCAGCGTAAAGAAGAACAAAAACTCCTGTAAGTGATGACATGGCCCCCACAGAGCCCTGATCTCAGCATCATTGAGTCTGTCTGGAATAACATGAAGAGACAAAAGATCTGTGGTTAGTTCTCCAAGATGTTAGGAATAACCTACCAACCGAGTTGGGCTGAAACGATTCCTCAAATAACTCGAATAATTAGATTACAAAAAATCCTCGAAGCAAAATTCTTTGCCTCGAAGCTTCGTTAAATCAATGTAATTAAGGTTGTACGGCTCACTGTGTTTCTGCACGGAGGATTATTACTAGCGCACAGTTTGACGCTTCTGTGGACACAAGACTGACGGCCCAGATTACAAATGAAGGAAGACGAAAATAGCGAGGGTCTAAGTGAAGAGACAGGCGAGAGAAAACGAAAGAAAGGTTGGGATCATTTTAAGCTGCAAACATGCTGCTACATCATCTCTGTAGAAAACATCCAGTGTACTCATCCATTCCACGTAGTGAACCCGACACAAGGTAGCTAACGTCTGCTGCTCTCATTTTACACAACTAGCCAACAGCATACTACTCTACTAATAGCAATGTTTTACCAACAAGCTAAAACGAAAGCTGTCGGTTTGTAGTCTAACTGTTTATTAGTTTGCTACTAATCTTTGGAAACTTAGCTGCTGCCGGAGTCAAAACGGCTCCTCCCCCCAGCATGGCTACTTAATATGCACATGAATGACGTCATCATGCCGGTGATTTCTGCATTCTTTATTCTTTCTCCTCACTGTGTATTAGCCTTCTGAAAATGTGTCCCCCAGAACAGTGTAGTTGAATAGCCCTGCTGTAAGCTTTGTACAGTCACATTTACCCTCTGGTCAGTGAACAGCTCTTTTGCATATCCAGTGCAAAGAGCCAGAGGAGAGAAGGGGAAGGGGGTGAAAAATATTAACATTTGGGCCACCAAAAATGTACTTGGAATTTGGCAATAAAAAACATTTAGCGTTTTATACAAAAGACATGTTTCCTTTTTTTTTAGTACACAGCAATAATAAATATTTACTATTGCGGTTTACTAAGTATTTCTTACTAAGTATTTCTTATCCAATTACCCGATTAAATCGGTAGAATACTCGAATACTAAAATAATCGATAGCTGCAGCCCTACAACAGAGTTCCTTCAAAGACTTTGTGCAAGTGTACCTAGAAGAATTGATACTGTCTTGAAGGCAAAGAGTGGAAACACCAAATATTGATTTAATTTAGATTTCTCTTCTGTTCATTCACTGCATTTTGTTAGTTGATGAAAATAAACTATTAACACTTTTTAACAACCATTTTTGAAAGCATTCTTAGTTTACAGCATTTTTCATACCTGCTTAAAGATTATGCACAGTACTGTATGTGTATACACTATGTACATTTTTATATGGTATTATGTAATTGGGCATTGTGCAATACAGAAGTTATTGACCACAGCATGAGTTAACGGGAAACGTACAATCATTATCAAAATTAAGTGCAATACGAGGGGGAGGATGTGTTGTTGGTTCTCTTCTGTTCTTCGGTGAATGTGAGGAAAGGTGGGCCCCCCCCTATTGTGTGTGGTTATTAGATATTCATTGAAGCATTGGATGAGATAATGTAGGATTGTGTTCTATGTAGGTTAACTGTATGTTCATTATGGGTTTTACGTGCGATGTGTCGCCATTTGTTTCTCTTGAATGCCCAAGACGAACTTCTCCTATAGGAGACAATAAAAGCTTAAATTATCTTGGCAGACAAGCCTCTTTATGTTGCGGCAAGGCTGGCTCTATGCTGGAAAATGGTGGATTGCTCCCTCCATGTTGGATGTCAGCTGCTCCCCCAAGTAAAGGAGATTAAATATAATGTACTTTTATTTTGTCAGCCCGAGCAATGTACTTTTATTTTGTCAGCCCGAGCACCTCGTCAGTGCCTAGGAGGTGAAATAGCACTTCTTCATTTTTAAGATAATTTGTTGGGGCATTTCTGCCTTTCATGGATAGGACAGCTCAGATATGAAAGGGGAGAGAGAGGGGAAGACATGCAGGAAACTGTCACAGGTCGGACGTCCACACTCCATACTTGGTCCATCCGTTAAGTCCCTACTAGAGAAGGACAGGCAGATTGTAATGCATCTGTTGTACCGAACCGTTGTGATGAATACGGAGCTGAGCTAGTAAGCAAAGCTTAAAAGGGGTGATAGAATGATTATATAGGGTATTTTACACTGTTCCTTAAGGTCTCCTAATAGGGTATGTAACATTGGTTGGGCTGAAAATTGCCCGAATGCTATTTTATTAGGCCCTTAACTACCCTGTGAATATGGCTCTATTTGGAACAAGAGCTTTTCTTCCAAATATGGTATGCTCAGGAATATTTAGAATGAGCTGCACGCTGATTGGTTTGAGCAAACTACATAGAAAGACATGGGAGACATATTTCAGACACTGCAAAGTTATACATTGTTTGTCGGGCTATTTTGTTATTAAATTCACTTCTGAGACTTTTTTAAGCGAGAAATCAACTATATAAAGCTCAAATATGGGCCGTTTTAAGAAAATTGATGGCTAATTGCAAATTTGGTAAGACTGTGTGTCGGAGTTCAGCGGCCGGTGTTGTCTGTGTTGCTGCCTTGCCGCCCAGCCTGCCTTCCTTCACAGACCCCGGCCTGCTATGAGATACTTGGAGCTCCGTCACGGCTGGCAGCCCACAGCACTCCATACCCGCGAAAAGTCACCGTTTTTTACACTAATGGACAACCAAGGGCCTGCAACTCCCCTCTTCCTGCTAGCTAAATGGCCCGTGTGTGAGAGTGAGAGCGCGGTCAGCGAACTTGTTACACCAGCAATCTCTTACCACAGTTCCAGTTAATCTTGGGTGGGTGTCAGCTGCCGGCATAACTAGAGTAGCTATATTTAGGGGTCCAAGCCCGAGTCTGGAAGAAACGGCGTGTAGCAATAGCTACGCCGTTCGCACAGCAGGGCTGTGGAACCCTATTGTTTTTCTAAGGATTTTTCTTCTTCTTCTTCTTCTTCTTACTTATTATTCTTCTCCGCCTAAAACTCCGACTGCAGCCTAAACCGTACATAGTGGGGAGTTGCCATTTTCAGGACTGGTCCCAAACCCCGCAAGGACCTCAGTCGCAAAAATTGACCCATTTCCACCACTAGGTGGCGCTATTTCAGACAAAAACGCGTTTGGCCCTATAACTTCCACACCGTACACCCGACATTCAAAAACAATACATCTACGCGTTCCCTGGATCCAACTGAATCACGTGATATAGGCCACGCCCATTTCCGCCTAGACTTTTATGCCTTAAAAATCGCAATTTATCAAAAACCTACTTTTTTGAACTACTCCTACACCGAGCGACCAATCTGCACGAAACTTGGACCGTGACATCTCCAGACTGGCCTGACTAAAAGTTATGGAAATAAATTTTATACGATAAAAATTGCGCATATAACGCACAAGCAAATTTGCGTAGCTAACTATGAAAACACCAACTTTTCCATATCTCAGCCAAAATGAAAGCTATCAACCCCAAACTTTAGATTATTCTTTGCCATGCCCCTCTGGAGGGACCCCATGCGTTTTACGAAAATTGGTCACTAGGGGGCGCTACAACTACAAAAAGTTTATATCTCATGAGCGGCTCATCCGATTTATCACGGAATTTGACGTACCATCTGGGGCCAATCTTGAGGCCATACCTAGAATGGAGTACCGAGGGGTCAAAGTGGGCGTGGCCTATGGGACCCAATGTGACCCAACTCTAGATTCACCACTTACGCTAATGTGAACAACTTTAAATTTACAGGGTAGATGGACAATGGGCCGTGGATCACACCTACCAAAAATTACACATGTGGACCACTAGGTGGCGCTGTAATGGTTTTTTGTCATTAACTCCCACAATACACATCAAACATTAAAAATTCTTACATCCACTTATTCCTTGAATCAAACTGAATTGCCTGATATAGGCCCCGCCCATTTCAGCATAAACGTTTTTTTTTCGCAGTATCGCAAGAACGTGCAAAACCAACTTTCGCGAACTCGTCCTAGGCCGTTCGACCGATCTGCACGAAACCTGGTAGTTAGCATCTCCAGATGGACCTGACAAAAAGTTATGGAAATCGTTTTGCTACGTTGAAGTATGCCAATTTGACAACCAAACAAATTGTCCTAGTTAGCTACGACACACGTATCATATCATATCTCGGTTAAATTTCAAGTTATCACCAAATGACTTGAGATCCTTGTTCACCATTCCACTACGATACTGTGTACCAAATTTGGCGAAGATCGGCCTTTAGGGGGCGCTCTAACCAAAGTTTATTTGTTTTTCCGCCAATTTACTTAGTACATTTCTATGGGAAATTTGCTATTGCAATATCTCTGCCACAGTAAAAGCAATCAATACAAAATTTGAGGTGCTCTTCGGGATGGCGTTCTGAGGCGCTGTACCAAATTTGGCGAAGATCGGCCTTTAGGGGGCGCTATAAGCAACGTTTATTTGTTTCGCCCACTTACTCAATGCATTTAAATGGGAAAATTGCAATTGCAATATCTCTGCCACAGTAAAAGCAATCAACACAAAGTTTGTGGTGCTCGCTCGGCATGGCGTCCCGAGGCGTTCTACCAAATTTGGCGAAGATCGGCCTTTAGGGGGCGCTATAAGCAACGTTTATTTGTTTTCCCGCCAATTTTCTCAATACATTTCTATGGGAAATTTGCTATTGCAATATCTCTGCCACAGTAAAAGCAATCAACACAAAATTTGTGGTGCTCTTTCGGGATGGCGTTCTGAGGCGCTGTACCAAATCTGGCTGAGATCGGCCTTTAGTGGGCGCTATAAGCAACGTTTATTTGTTTCGCCCACTGACTCAATGCATTTAAATGGGAAATTTGCAATTGCGATATCTCTGCCCCAGTAAAAGCAATCAACACACAATTTGTGGCGCTCGCTCGGCATGGCGTTCCGAGGCGCTGTACCAAATTTGGCGAATTTGGTCCATAACTTTTGGACCACCACCCTCTCAGTCACTCTCTCATTTCTCTCTGCTGTCCCCTGTGGTCAGGGGTTAAGTTTGTTTATAGTAGAGAATTGTTAAAAGCAGTCTGTGCGTGCATGGAGACGAACTGTTAACCATTACATTTTCAAAAGCAGAGTACCGCAGACCTCGCGCATCAAACCTCTCGATATTCACCGACGTGTGCCCCCCCTACTCAATGCTTCGAGTCCCGTGATCGGGCGCAGCTTCGCGCTTAACCGGGTGCGACTGGCGCGGCTCCGGGGGCATCGCGGACGACGGGCATCGGAGGCGAATAGCGTCGGAGGCGAACGGCGTCGGAGGCTGGCGGCGATGGAGGCTGGCGGCGTCGGAGGCTGGCGGCTATGGAGACGGGCGGCGTCGGAGGCTTGGGCCCCGTTCATAACTGCTTGCAGTTCTAGTTACAGTTTGAATTTCGTCACACCACTTATACAAAGTCTACCTAAATGTTTTGTAAAGCTAACAACGATGTCTGATTTCAAGTTAATGAATATTTGTGAATTTCAGAGGAATTCTAAGAGGAGCCTAGCTAGCTCTCATTGATAGAGCTACATCCAGCCGCAGGCTCTATCAATGAGACTCGCAGACAAGCAGCGTTTATTTCCCCAATCGTTCGTTTAAATAACTCAACACATTATAATTACACACATTAAAAGATTAACTGGAACCTGTGGTAAGAGATTGCTGGCATAACAAGCTTGCTGACCGTGCTCTCACTCACATACACCGGGCATTTAGCTAGCAGGAAGAAGGGAGTTGCAGGCCCTGAAGCTCTGTCAGAGCAACGGCGTTTGGTAGTCCATTAGCCCAAAAAAGGGTGACTTTGCGCGGGTATGGAGTGCTGTGGGCTGCCAGCCATAACGGAGCTCAATTGAGCTCACAGCAGGCTGGGGTCTGAAGGAAGGCAGGCCAGGTGGCGAGGCAACAACACAGGCAACACAGGCAGCACCGGCAGCTGAACTCCGACACACAGTCGGACAAAATTTGCAATTAGCCATCCATTTTCGTAAAGCGGCCCATATTTGAGCTTTACATAGTTGATTTTTCGCATAAAAAAGTTTCAGAAGTAAATTTTCTAATGGAATAGCAGAGATCTGTGCGACCTAGATTCAGAAGACTACCTAATCTCAGGTCAGTTGTGTAGCCTATGTAAATGTTGGGGTGTGACCGTTCACTTAATACACCCTTGGGCGTGACAAAGGTACAGGTCCTGAGATGCTTACGTAAGCAACTAGCTTTGTTGAGATTCGCCCGTTTTCAGCGGCAGTTTCAAAATATGAGATTTTCATAGTAAAGGGGTGTCAATGGAATTTTGAGCTTCTATGTATGTCTTATTTACCCACCGAACTGTTGTTATTCAACTATGACAGGATAAAATCAGTTTTGCATTCTATCACCCCTTTAAGATTATGGTCATGAGCTTTGGGTAGTGACCAAAAGAATTTCCCAGTGCATGACTACAGTAGTTGTTTACATCTATTTACCTTACCAATGTATGCAGAAGCATTTTGTTTGGAATGTGTTGTGTCAGTTGAAGCATGTGGAACATATGACCAGAAAACATAAAAATGGAAAGTCACCCGTGCATTTTTGAGCAAAAGTTATTTAAAATATGTATGTGATATTTGAAACCTTGTCTTTAAAAAACTGTAAAGAACACAATTCAGCGACTTTTATTTACAATGAGTAATTGATTACCTTGGTAGAGTGTCCAAGCTCATTCCACTGCTGTTCACGGATGATAACAATTGGTCTACTCTAGCACTGCCCCCTTCCAGGCCACCACCAATAAACAGGCCTCGTCCAGCCTCAGCTTCCCCTCCAGCCTTGGAGTTCAGACCCACTGTCGCTCTGTCATCTCCAGACAGGACCAACAGATGCTCTGAAGAGTCCACATTCTTGGCAAATTCTGGACCCATTTTAAAGGAGTCAGCCTGATGAATGTGGTGACACAAACAAAAAGACAGATACAACGACTTATTAATGCTTGTGTGTGTTCATGTATGCGTTTGGTAAGAGGCATCAGTTCTACAGCAGAATTATTTTTAAATTTAGTACAAAGTACATTTTTGGTGGCCACAATGTAAACCTCTCTAATTAAGTCTATTTAAGGTGCTTCCCCTTCCTGCCTCTGGCTCTTTACACTGGATATGCAAAAGAGCGATTTACTAAGCCCAGGTAAACGTGACTAAACAAAGCCTACAGCAGGGCGATTCAACAGGGGGACTTATTTTCAGAAGGCTAATACTGAGTTAAGTTTAGAAAGAATTAAGAATGCAGAAATCAACGGCATGTCCGTTGATGTCACTAACATGCATAATAATTAGCCATGTGCATGTGCCGCTGGTAGAGCTGGTTTGTCTCCCGCAGCAGTTAAGTTTACGAATATTTGCCAAACTTTCAAGATTCGTGGCAGTCCAAGATAAACAATGAGACTACATACAGACAGCTTTCGTTTTAGCTTGTTTGAAACAATTCGCTATTTGCACAGTAGCGCTGTGGTAGTGTATAAGAGCGGTGGTGGGTAGTAACATACTTGCAATCAACAGGTTCAAAATATATTGCTTTTCTACATGTTGATCCCTGTTAAACAGGTGTATTCATAAAGTGTTGGCTTTTTACTCACGAATGTTTTATTGCACTTACAGTAACAAGTGTAACGTTAGTTGTCACAGGACTCAAGTCTCACACATTCACCGTAAGATACACACATCTCAACCAGTTCACATGCTCACACGCCACACCTATTTCTCACACTGTAATTGACAAGCCTAATTTGATGATGCTATTGCGCACTGCAGGCATCAGATTAGAATTGCTCACAAAACCAGCAATATTTTAGAAAAGGTCGCTATTTAGGCAAAGGTAATATACTATGATATGATTCACACAATCATTAATTGTCTCTGCTCTCGTGTTTCAATGTAAAAATAAAACAAATAGAAGACTGTAAAGCTGATCTCCACAGAGCACAAGAGGCCAAGGTACATCTTAAATATGAAAACCAAAAGACTAGTGGGGATTTTGTTAACATTGTAGGTTATATTAATAATAAAACACTTATGTTGCATGGAATTGTTTGGATTTAGTGACATAAATGCTCAGTAGGGTTGGGTACCGAACTCTGTTCTTTTTTGGGGACCGACCGAATTGCGGGTTTCCGAGGACCAATTAACGTTCAGACGGTGCCAAATTTTGGTACCTGAGAGCGCGTAAGCAGTCGTCGTGTTGTTGACGTTACACTTCCTCTGAGACAAGCAGGCACAACAGTTGTTTCTATGCCCTGGTGACTGACTGACAGGCTGAGGTTGTAAGGCAAGTCAACTATTTATTTCAGCAACAACGCAATTTAAAGTGCTTTACATAAAAACATTAAAGAGCAGTTAAAAACGGTCATGAAAATAAAACAGGCTAAAGTAGAATAATATACAAATACAAGAATAAAAGTAAGAAATTAATAATTATTTGATTTAATAGATTGTAGTGATGGGTTTGGGAGGGGAGAGGGAGGTGTTTTATTTTTATTTTAGTTTATTTTGTTTTGAGTGTAAAATATTCTAAATAAATAACAATGTTCTAATTAAATAGGATAAAAAGGTTTGGAATTATCCTTACAACTAAAATATTGAAATAATGTTTTTGTTATTACAAAAGGGAAAGTACCAATAAAAGGTACCATAGGGTACCAGAACAGAACTTCCAACCCTAATGCTCAGGCTCATGTTCTGCAAGTTCCACTGTATGTGTAAAATATGTACTTTGAGCACTGCTGTTCAGTGGACTCGTTTGGGGCCGAATTTTATTTTTATTTTTGATAAATTTGTATTTTATTAGTGGGAATGTTGATTCAGCAGCATTCCAACTATTGTTATTCTGTTCGGCCATTTTTATTATTCCGTATGTTTTTTGGCTCTCCGTAACTTCTGCATACTTTCAGCTTAATAGCTGAAACCATTCAACTTTTAAAATGTTCAGCTCTTTCAGCTAATGAAGGGACTTCAACTTTTTTTTCTATTTATACTTTTTAAAATATTAAGCTTTTTAATACTTTTTTTTTAACATTGAAGTCAATGAGAGCATGCTTCAAATCCTTCAAATCCTCTTCTGCTTCAAAATGTATCTCCTCCTACATTCTTTCACCTACAGACGTGATTCAAACTTTAAACTGTTCACAAAATATTCAGGTATTCGGGGTGTGCTCAGTGTTGTGATATCTTTTACAGTTTTTGTGAAAAAGCTGTTAAAGTTTAGTGTATATTTCAGAAAATTTTATCGAATAAACAGAGAGTGTATTGCGCTGGCTAGAGTGATGTCAACTAAAAAATGAGCTTTGTCCTTGCTCTATAAATTGCTCTCACACCCACAATTTTGACTTGTCATACACAATGTATACATCAAAACATAGGAATTTTTGTCTAGTTTCAGCCAATATGCTCATTTCTGAGCGAAATGCAGAGCGAACCACTTTTTTTAAATCGCTGATATGGCAACATTTTTAAGTTTATCCACATAACTTTTATACCGATATGTTCACAAAGGCCTTGTGGTGCTCAGGATGACGTCATTTGACTGATAGCAGTTATCGTTTTGGCAGTCTGAGCCTTTATTTGAGATCTTGCTGTCAGTATCTCTGAATAGCTGCAGTGTGGCACAGGTGACATTAACAGCAGGTGTGGTAATTACAGATCAAAGAAAGGCTTTATTAGAGCTAAAGGAGCATCTACCATCTATTGAGTGGTCATAGTGTAGTGGAAATGACATACCTTTGACGTGGGAGACCCAGGTTCGAATCCCACTGTGATACATCCATCAATCAATCTGTCCCTGTGTTCCCTCTCTTTGTCTTTTCCTCTCCTCTCTTTCTCTCCTTCCTCTCTCTTTCCTGTCTTCTCTCTTTCCTCTTTCCTGTGTTCTCTCTTTCTCTTCTCTTTCCTCTTGTTCAGCCCCATTCTTTTCAGCTAATATAGTTCACATCTCATTTTAGCTAGATTGATGCTTTTTCCATCAATGCAGTGTATATGTCCGATAATACAAAGCATTTCTTCTTTGAGCCTTTTCAGGTAATTCATTTCAGCTTTCATCTTTGACAGTTTTACAGTTCAGCTTCAAGCTTTTCTAACAATGTATTTTAGCTCTTCACTTAGGTAATGCAGTTTAGCTTCCAACTCTGACAATTTTCCAGATTTTTCAGCAGTGCAGTGCATTTCAGCTCTAAGATTTTTCATACAATTTGTTTCATATTTCTGCATTTGTGAGTCATTATCAGTTAGAAAATATACTCAGACCTCACAATGTTCTACATCTTTTGTCATTATTCAACTTTTAAAGCCAACAGTTCAGTTTAGCATACGCTTTTAACTTTTTAATGAAATTCATACTTATTAAAACGATTTACACTTTTTCAAAAATTCTGTCTCTGAATAGCTGCATTGTGCCACAGATGACATATTAACAACAGGTGTGGTAATTACAGATCAAATAAAGGCTTTATTAGAGCTGAAGGAGCCTCTACCATGTATTGAGGGGTCATAGTGTAGTGGTAATGACATACTTTTGACGTGGGAGACCTGGGTTCTAATCCTACTGTGATACATCAATCAATGTGTCCCTGAGCAAGATCGTTAACGACTAGTAGCAATTGGAAGTTGCTCTCTTTCTTTCTTCTCTTTTTCCTCTCCTCTCTTTCCTCTCGTTCAGCCCCATTCTTTTCATCTAATATATTTCACATCTCATCTTAGCTAGATTGATGCTTTTTCGTTCTATGCAGTGTATATGTTTGATAATAATACAAAGTATTTCTTCTTTCAGCCGTTTCAGGTAATTCATTTCAACATAAATCTTTGACAGTTTTACAATTCAGCTTCAAGCTTTTCTAACAATGTATTTTAGCTCTTCACTTAGGTAATGCAGTTTAGCTTCCAACTAGGGTATCGTTCAAAATCTTTCGATCCGGGGCCAATTTCAATACCTCAGTTTCGATGCCGGTTCCTAACGATACTTTTTTTCGATACCATATGATTTAAAATCCATTTCAACATCAACAAAAATACATTAAACACAAAGCTTTTATTTTCCACCTTAATTGTGAATTAAAACAGTTATCAAAATTAAAAACTTCTGGTAAAACTGCTCACTCAGAGTAACATTAATAAAAGTGCCTTGCTTTGCAAGCTCAGCCTGTCAGTCAGTCATCGAGAAACCACCGTTGTGGCTGCTGGTCTAGTAAAAGGAAGTGTAACGTCAACCACACAGCGACCGCTTTCGGCTCGCCATTAATATATCGCAGCAAACGCTGTCTGCATGAAGTTTAAAAAAACTGTAACTACACTTAAAACCAACCCTAACTCTCTGTGACTTTAACAAAACTGCAGACAGTTTACTCCGTCGGCACCTCTCCGTGTGTGTGTGTGTCTTGGTCGGAGCTCCGCTCTGTGTCAATATGCAGAGAGGACAGATAAGCTTGCGCTTACGCGCTCAGACGCTTTTGGCACCGAAATTTGGCACCAAAAGATAAATAATTCCTCTACTCATAGGATTTTTCGACACCATAAAAGTATCGACGTTCGGTACCCAGCCCTACTTTCAACTAACAATTTTCCTGATTTTTCAGCAGTGCAATGCATTTGAGCTTTAAGATTTTTCATACAATTTGTTTCATATTTCTGCATTTGTGAGTCATTCAATTAGAAAATATACTCAGACCTCACAATGTTCTACGTCTTTTGTCATTATTCAACTTTTAAAGCCAACAGTTCAGTTTAGCGTAAGCTTTTAACTTTTTATTTGAAATTCATACTTATTAAAACGATTAAACTTTTTCAACTATTCTCACGGATTTAAGCTATTCATCCAGTTTAGCTTTAGCAATTCAGCTATTCAGCATTCCCACGCATTTTCCACAGGAAATGCATTTTCTAGTCTACATAAAACAATTTATTTTATGTGAATGAATTTGTAATTTATCAGATTTACCAATTGTTATAATTTCTATTGCTAGTCAGTTATAAATAATAGTAACATTTAACTGCTAGCAAACACTTGATAGAATAAGACAGGGGTGCAGTAAGTGCTATAATAAGGTGTAATGATTCTTATTACAAAAGTTCTTAACAGTCAGGAATAGGCATGTTTTGAATATTAAATAGCTATTTACAAACTGTGTGGGCTAAAACACACAAGAAACCCAATTCTCCTTAACAATAATTCACATTTACAATCAGGGAGGCAAACTTATTAAAATATGCAATAATTAAAATCAGTGTATATGATGGAATAGTGGCATTAAAATGTGCCAGAGGCAAGGCCCAAATTTGGTTGTCATCTGCGCCAGGGGCCGTTGCTAATCTTCTCACTTTGTTATCACTCGCAGTTTAGTAATGTTTAGAGGTGTAACGATACACTCCGCTCACGATTCGATATGTATCACGATACTGGGTTCACGATACAATATTTTGAAAAAAATTCAACTGAAAATCAAATAACAGATTTATTTAACATTAACAGTGTTCAATAACTGTCTTGTTATACATACAACTTAAAGAATGTACAATACTTCAATATAAATCAAGATTTAGTTCAACCTTCTGTATGTAAAGTCAGACGTCATATACTATTCATTGGAGCATGAATGCAGTGAATGTAAACATGACGCGGGTACGGTAGCTCAACCAATAGGATTAGGCCGCGACACACAGGGCCGATTTTTGGCCGTTGGACAGTCTGGTGAGGTCAGTGAGGCGAATCTGTTCGTTGTGTACCGTGCCGTCATCAGTCTGAGGGGCTGTCGGCGTTCATTTTGGCCGACCTGACACGTTCGATCGGCGGCAGGGCCGTCGGGACTCACCCGGAAATGGCGAGCAGTATGAGGTGGCTAGAGTCTCTCAAAATCTGATGAAAATCTTTTAAACTGACCTTTGTTGATCTGAAATGAAGACAGATTCAGCAACTGCATGGCCTATTTCTCGCTTAAAATGTTTTCAGAAACACGTTTCAGTGAACTATTTTAGTACAATATGAGATCGTATTCTGAACAGGCCGCCATGACAGTCTGGCTTTCAATTTCCGGAGAAAACGAACCCATGTGACGCATTCGTCCAATCAGCTGCCGGTTGTCATTTCTTGGGCAACAATACAGATTAGCGGCGCCTGCTGTTATGGAGGCGTATTACGTCTCGTCTCCTCTCGTCTTTTTGATGTGTCCCGAGGCAGTTTTTTGCATATTGTTCTATATCTATGGTTTTTTGGACCTCGGGGACGCGACTGATCATCTCGACTGGCTTTTCTGCCGATGGTCAGCCGTCTGCTATGTGTGTCAGCACCTATATGGTGGTAGTAAAAAAAAAAATATATATATATATAAAATAAAAAAAATTATTCTTATAATTTTTTATTATAATTATAATATCGTAACATTTTTGCATCGCGATAAATCGTACCACGATATATCGTTACACCCCTAGTAACGTTACACATGTTCAACCATGGATGTACAGGCAATTAAGCGATCTCACCACCGTTGTGGCTCTTAAATAAAATCCAGTCCTCTTTGTCTGAAACCGAGACACAGAGTAAAAATGCAGTCAATGTTCATGACAAGACTGCATAGAAAAACAGTGATGGGGGCTATCAACACTAGGGCTGGGACGATTTGTTGACGTTATCGATTACGTAAATGCATCGACACAAATAATTTGCGTCGACGCGTCACTAAATAAAATAAATAAATAAAACTTTAATTAAGTAATGTAATGTGGAACTAATGTAATTCGGAACTACTGTTAGATACGCAGGTTCTAGGGACACGTAATCTGTAGCCCCGCCTTAGCTCTGAAGCTAGCCGAGCTTCTCCGCCTACATGCAGTTTTTTGTCAGGTTGACGGTCCAGTGAGTGAGTCAGAGATAGCAGCCCGAAAGGAGTATGGCAAGTGGTGGCGACCTAAAAGAGTTAGAGGACCAGCCGTCCTCTTTAAGATCGCAAGTTTGGGAAAACTTATACACTTAGACTGTATGGCTGCAGCCTGGAGCCTCCCGTGTTGAGCCATGCTTAATGTCAAACCCTACATTTACACTAACTCATTGGCTTTTTTTATATTCTTATCAAACCTTATAATATAAGAAGTCCAAACAATATATACAAATTCTAGATCTTTTCAATCACTATGTACAAGTATCAGTACGTGATCTATAAAAAAAGTTGAAGGATAACATACCCCACAGTACTCCAACAGCTTAATGATCTCCTCTTCATACACTGAGTTAATGGCATACTGCTTCTCCAGCTCTCTCCAGTTCACTGCTTTACTCAGCACACCCTACACACAGACATGTTTGTATTTTAACCAATCTCCGGTGCTGAAAAATAAGTGCCAAAAACTGCAATGCCTTAAAAGGTCACTTGAGGTTGGCTCCAAAAGTGAGCCAATCCCCGTAAAATGCCCAACTTTACAGAAAAAAATAAACCTTTTTACAGCCTGGTACAAAAAAGGTTTTGGGTCTCTATAGCTAATGTCCCCCGGCATGACAACTACTACTTTGCCCATTTTTGAATTAGCTGCTTTTACCTCTGTCAAACGTATGGGTGACATTACAGAGACTATGTCCACATTTTGTCCTCTATATACTGTATATGTCTATGATTTGAACCAATTCATAACATTTAAGGATAGGTTAACATTTTTTCCAAGACCATCTTAATACAATACTCTACGCTTTAGTGTATAACTTTTTGATATTAATGAATGTCTGAAATTAAAAAGCCATTGAATTTCTAGCACTAAATATTTATGCATTGAAATTATGTATCTGAGTTTTTTGCCTCTGAATTTTACTCTTCAAATTTTCAACAATTAATTTTCACCTTTATTTTTCTAAGTTCATAAATTCAGAATAACAAATTCTACGTAAAAATATTCAATATAACAAATTCATAAGCAAAACACAATGTTTAAAATTCAACTAATATATTTTAAACTTGCTCAAATTCAACAGGCCAAATCTAGATCGGGAGTTTGCCATTGTAGCAGCAGCCAACAACTGGAAACTATTTACAATTTTCGTCTGCTATTTCACCACTAAATTCACTTCGGAGACTTTTTTTATGCGAGAGTTTGACTATGGGCATTTTTACAAAAATTGATGGCAAATTACACATTTGCTCCGATGTTGTTTGACTTGAGAAGCTCCAGTCTGACGTGACAGCAAGTTGGTGGCAGCTGGGATTGCTTCCTCGCCGGCTGGCCTGTGATGCTCACAGACCCCGCTGTCAGCTGGAAGTCTCTCAATAGACTCATGGACAAGTTTATTTCCTCAATCGTTTTTTTAAATAACAAAACAATCATCCATTATAAGATAAACTGCAACCTGTGGTTATCTGCCTTTCGGACTTAAAAAGCTCCACAAGCAATTGCGGGTGTAGCGATTGCGGGTGTAGCGATTGCGGGCGTAACGTTTACGAACTCACTGGGCAGCCAGAGCAGGAGTCAGAGGAGTAGGAGAGCAGCATCTGAAAGGGCAGAGAGATAGGTCTCTCTTTAACATAGCCTATGTGTAAATAATAAATAACGGCATATGTTATTTAGACTTATGGGGAGACACCAAAGCTTATACTTTTCATTCATTCGAGAGGCATTATCAGACCTGAATGACAACAAGACTCTTAAAACTAACTGTATTGTTCATGTAAATAAAAAAGTTTGAGCAGATTTTGGCAAGCAATGTTTTATACAACCTTCGTTAAATAAAAGTATGTTAAAGAGAAACGTCTCTGCCCTGTCAGACGCTGCTCTCCCTGCCTCTGGCTGCGGCTGTGTGTGTGTATGTGTCAGCCAACCAGCTCGTTAACATTACGCGCGCAATCACTCGTGGAGCTTTTGCAAAATGCAGATAACCGCAGGTTGCCGTTTATCTTATAATGGATAATTAGGTGTCCAAGCTATTACTGTGCAAGCCACAGACATCATTTATCCTGTTTCCTTGTAGTTACATAGTCACTGATATGGTCATAAGAACTAAAACTAAAATGTATCGCCGCGAAGGCATGACCTGTCCTCTGGAGGATATCCACCAGACCAACGGCCGTTTGTTGTCGGCCGCGGCAGGCGAGGAAGCAGAAGCAAGGACGCCGGTCGGGCCTGCTAGCCCGGCTAAGGAAACTACCACACAAATCACCACTGCCAAGACTCCTACTCACCAACGCCAGATCGATACAATACACACGGAACTGCTGCTTGATGATTATCATCGAAGCCTGGCTGAATACACTCATCCCAGACGGCAGGTAGCAGGGCGAGCTAGCGGCAGGGTGTCTGAGTTTAAAACGCATCTTGTTGTCACGTAAGAGCCCTGTGCATGTTTCACAGACATTATAATTGCATTTTGAGGTACAAAGGCACTCTTTAGAATATGCCCCCAAAACTGTTGTTTTAGCTAACTGGGAGCTATGGGCATTAGCTGCAGCAACTCCAGTTTGCTAGGGCCAATTCTGTTAGTTTTTTTTTTTTTGCTATCGACAGTACTCATAAATTCATAGCAATCAAGATTAAAGTAAAAATTGCCCAGAGTTCTCCTTTAAAGTATGCACAATTTTCAACCAAACTAGCCCCAAAACACGAACTTTATTATTGTATTATTGTTCGAAATCCCACTCCAAGCCTCTGTACCAAATTTGGCAAAAATCGGCCATTAGGGGGCTCTATAATGAACGTAGACGCGTTTTGGCCTTTTAGTGCCACTCTGTGGCTCTATACCAGATTTGGTGATGATCGGCCTTTATAATTGAGGTAGAAACGTTTTGGCCTTTTACTCAATGAATGGGAAATTTGCTATTGCATTTCACTAACACTACAGACTTTGGAGCTCGCACTTAGTGACATTTCCTGATTTTTGCCTCGCCACCGTCATATTTTGGGTTCTCCTTTTGCGGGTTCTGCTTTTGTGAGCTCCGTGTGTCATCAGGCACGACTCGCCCCAGGGGGGACTCGCACCGGGGAGGCTTGGACCCCGTCATAAAGGCTTGCAGTTCTAGTTGTGTTTTGTTATTTAAACAAACGATTGAGGAAATAACTTGTCCATGAGTCTATTGACAGACGTGGTGTCGGCTCATGAAAGGCTTGTATCATGTGGACTTGAATTCCTTAAGATTCTTAGAATTCCTCATGGGGGCAGCAGAGACTACGCACTATAGCTTTAACCTTTAAAGTGTTTTTATGTTTACATAACTATGAATGAGAGTGAACCATTCTGCTAAATTGGTGCATTCCCTTTACGTAGATGAGCATATTTTGTTTTAATAAAATAAATGTTTCCCTAATAAACAACAAAATTAACAGTTCCAAAATGTATCCCATTGGATAAATGAATTTGAGAAATAGAAATTTTGAATTGTCTGTAAAAAAAAGTTCTATTAGAAAATCATCATCAAATGTAATGTCAAGATTTACGGATGAAACTTACAAGTTACCAAATGTCCTTTTTCTAACATGTTGTCTAAACATTCAAAGCCATAGGATATGCAGAGAATTGTAATATCTAGACCATTGCCACAGAGTTCATGTACAATGTATAATGTATCTAATCAAGCTGCAGTTTTGATTGCATAATGACACAGCTTCTATCAACCAGTAAGGGGAGTAAAAAACTTAAAGCACCTCTACTACAATGTATGGTCATGATGTAAACTTGAATCTACTCTAAAAGCTGAATTTCTCCTTATTGATCTACGTCAGGTAGAAAGAGTGTTACCGTGGTGAAGACACTAGAGGCAGTAGACCAGGACAAACAGGGAATCAGAGGGATGGGCTTTGGCCAGTTAGTCACTGCCAGGGACGCCATCTGAACACAAAGACACACATGGAAAATATGAGCTTTGGATAGATTATGTTTTATATTCTACCCACTTGTATTTGTATGCATGCTTGCATGTAAAATATTTACTTTCAAATTAAAAAAAGGAAGGTACTCGGGATTATTGGTCTCCAGGATGTAGTTATTTAGTGCAGTACTGGTAGTAAATCAAAGTGAAAACTGCTTAGATAAACAAGATAACAGAATGTGTGCTGTTTTGGTGACTCACATATCCTCCCATTGAGATGCCAGTCATTCCTAGTGGCCAGTAACCTTCTCTCTCCAGCCAACGGAGAAGCACTGTTGACTCCAGGATCAAAGCCCCTCCCATCACAAACAGGTCTGACACATTCTTTAGACTGGACCGCCTAAAATACTCACAAATAATGTCCCTGTTTACTTTAAACTGAATTAATCCCAGTGTCCACTGAAAATCTTTTCGTATTTAACCACCATGCCCTGTGGTCTTGCCAAGTGGCTCTGAGCAGTTTGTAGCTTACAGAGGACACCAGCTGTAATTAACCTGTATTCACAGCAGTTACAATGGATTCCAACAGTCATGAAGGAAAAACAAAAAGAGCTTAAAATCATCCCTAGGAACGTCTCAAATCACTCCAAACTCCAAGTGAACACAATTCACTTGGATTATAACAATCATGTGGGAAAAAAGCACCAAAGCATCCCTAGAAACATCTCAAAGCAATCCTGTAACCTAATTCATTTCTCCCCTGATCCCCTTTTTTCAGTATGTCACAGACAATTGTTGCATGTTTACTGTATGCAAAAACAGGAATATGGACCGATATATTGTCATTACATTTTTTCTAACTCTCAAATATCAATGTCTGTATCAGCTTAAAAAAATCAAGTATCTTTTAGGCTGTATTCTTTACAAACACAGGTGCACATTATTTCTGTCTATACTGACAGTACAGATGTTTGCTGTACTAAAAACATTATACAAAAAAAAAGCAGACTCCTCCAGAACCTAACAAGATTTCAGATTTTAGTTTTTATTTTCAATAAAGAATCACAATCAAATGTTAGCATAATGTCATGTATGTATACCAACAAATGCAAACTAAAGATCCTTTGTCAGGTATTTTGTTTTAGAATTCTTTAAATTTTCTCATTTTGCTTTTCAATTTGGAAACTGAAAGCTTTATTATCTACTTCTGTCTGGATTTGTAAACCTAGCTAATTGCTAAATTGGTAATCAATCAATCAAGCTGCCACTAGTGTGTGAATGGGAACTTACAGTTGGTCTTTGGGTTTACGATAGCCATGTAAAAGATCAGTCAAGGAATAAAAAGGTTTACAGATATACATTAGCATACATCAGATTAACATAACAAGGAAATACAAACATATGATCAGAGGTTGGAATTCAGATGTTTAGAGCAGATTTTCAGAATTCTTTCCTCTAGCCAGCCAGTGTGTGCTTGCTCTAGGCAATAGCATATTATTTTTATACTTACTGATTCATGTGCTTTTTTCATCAAGACACACTCATATTGTCTTCATCATTGTTGGGTTTCCAAAGCAGTAGCAGCATGTTAGCCTACTAGGTATTCAAATTATTGGGTAAACACTGAATACATACATTTAAAGGGATGCTCCACTGATTTTACACATGAAGATTTTACTCAGCCTGTGATGTCAATGTAGAGCCCCTTTAAAGCAGCGGCAACCCATCATTTGGCATTTGACCATTTATCAAGTTCCACATGATCAAATTGGGGAAATGTTTTTATTATTTGTGAATTATTTTTTCAAACTGAAAACACAAAAATAATTAAAAGGTCGTACCTATAGCACTAAAAAAGTGGAACCTTGGCCTTGACCTCAGTATACCTGAAGCACAGTAGTAAAACAAATATATAGTTTATCAGGGATTGCCTTTTATCAAGGAAAATAAACAAGGAAAGGAAGCAGATGTGAAAAGACAATACAAGGATATAATACGGATTCTCCAGAAGCAGTGAAGCCATTCCTGCCTCTTTGACCATGGGCCTGGCCATCAGGGTCCGACGACGCCAGAAATACTACGCAAACACACAAGTTATGAATAATCAAGAGTCAGAAAGTACAGAGAAAGTGGATCAAGTTAATATTACAATAATCTGTCCAGGATTCTACTGCTACAAGGTTGAAATCATGATTCAACTGATGTGGCTCTGAATGGTTTCCCATAGCTAACAAGGAAGAGGGTCACTTGGTAAACACATGCTGGTTGTTAAACACTTTATTTTCTCAGTGTGGTTACAAAAAAGCTTTAGTGTTATTTCAAAGTGAAATATTACATTTTAATATTAAATGATTATTCTATTAAAACAACCTGTCATAATGGGGAAGAACCTCAAAAAGAGAAACAAGGCCAATATCAGGACATTAACTGCATCACTATTGGCCGAATCATATCTATCATTTTCTGCTTGCTGGTATTTGTACAATTTTTTTTTTTTTAAAGATTTTTTGGGGGCATTTTTAGGCCTCTACTTGACAGGACAGCTGAAGACATGAAAGGGGAGAGAGAGGGGGAATGACATACAGCAAAGGGCCGCAGGTTGAAGCCAAACCCGGGCCCGCTGCATCAAGCATCGAATCGAATTTGTACACTTTAAGGTTCAAGTTATGGTTAAGTGAAAATGTTTAGAGCCTTACATGGTCTCCAGTCCCTGCCAAGTGAATACATACTGGTCTGTCCTTCTGCCACCTCTTCGGAACTATAAACTGGAACCTGAAACAACACAAACACTGTGAGGACTCACTTGGATAGCACAAAAAATAAACATACCATGAGTCACTTATAACTTATTTGGCTGTGTGAAACTCAATAGGCAAAGCTAGAAGTGGATGGAGTTAGTTTTTTCCACATTGTTTCGAATATTTATTGAATAGTTTCACAATTCCATTGTAATATTGCATTATTCTGTCGTAGGATGATTTATTTAATCATGTCTTATTTATTTATTTAATATTGAACCCTTGGGTAGTCCATACTGATACGGCAATTCGAACCTCACTACCTCCAATCTTCCCCATCGCTTTCTTCGCCCCTATACCATCGTCAACATACTTGGCACCTTAGACATAGAACAATATAAAGACCTGACATTCAATTTGTTCATCAATCTTTCCTTGCACTCCATTCATGTGCCTATTCCTTGCTTGAAGTTCTTTGATTTGAATTATCTTTTTATTAGATTCACTACATTAATATGCTTTGCTTTTAAAGTAACATTGGGTAAAATTGTTATTTTTTGGTATTTGACGCCCCTAGATATTCACTTATACACCGCTGACATAATATTGTGATTACATTACTCATGATCACAAACTAGCAAGTCAACAACTTTGTTAATGTGGCACATATTGTATACAAATGCACAAAATCATCCGTTGGCACCAGCGGCGGGCCGCGTATTTTACACCTGGTCCTTCAGTACTATCCTACAGCAATTAAACCACCTTCGAATAACATGACCATCACCATGACACTAGGAAATTATTGTGTGGAATAAAGTGATTTAACACAAAACTTAACACCTAGAGAGTTCCAATACACTATTGCACATATAGTCTTATGTGACTAACGTCACCCTTCACAAGCAATCTAACGTTAGCCCAGCATGGTTACAGTCTATGCATCAACATGTCATCCGAACACACCTAAAATGTCACAATACAGCCACATGTAAGAAGTTTGTAGTACTGGTTCCATAGTTATCGTGTTTTATTAACCTTAATTCTGTTTGTCTATGCCAGGAGTCGGCAACCCGCGGCTCCAGAGCCGCATGCGGCTCTTTCATCCCTCTGATGCGGCTCCCTGTGGCTTTTAAAAATAATGAGTTTTTTTTTTTACATAGTTTGTTTTTAAAATGTAATTCTAAATTTTAAGATTATGGTGATCTTGTAACATCTAAATAATGTATTATTATTGTAATTTGTATCACAAAAAAGTGTTAAAATTCTTTGTCGCTCTTAATATGCGTCACAACCTCCAATGTGCGACACCCCAGTAGCGATTTCTTGAACTTTTCTAAACCCAGGTAGGCCAACTCATAGATATATATGTCTATGAGCCAACTATGGATAATGGATAATTCTAAGAAAAGAAAAGTGTCTGAAGAAAACAGAACGTTTAATGCTACGTGGGCAGATTCATATGCTTTCTCTGCTGACGAGACTGGTTTACCAGTATGCTTAATATGTAATGAAAAACTAGCAAACAACAAAAAGTCAAATGTCGCAAGACATTTCCAGAATAAACACGCAGCCTTTGCTCAAAAATATCCGGATGGAGATGAGAGAAAAAAAAGCTGTTTCGAACTGATGCGGAAGGTTGATCTGAGCAAAAATCACTTCAAGAAGTGGATCAAGTCTGCAAATTCAACTACATATGCAAGTTTTGTAGCCGCTCAGGAAATAGTCAGGCATGGGAAGCCGTTCACAGATGGAGAATATGTAAAAGAATCTTTCATTAAGATTTCAGAACATCTATTCACGGACTTTAAAAACAAGAGTGAAATTGTGCAGAAAATCAGGGATATGCCCCTCTCTGCAAAGACTGTCAAAGACAGAACCATAAAAATGGCAGAAGACATCACCAGACAGCAAATTAAAGACATCAATTCAGCTGTGGCCTACTCAATTGCCTGCGATGAATCTAAAGACAAAGGTGATATTGAACAAATAGCGCTGTTCTGCCGGTATGTAAACTCGGCTGGGCCACAGGAAGAAATGATTGAATTGATACCGCTAAAAGGCCAAACACGGGGGGAGGACATCTGTGAGGCTGTCTTGAATTGTTTAAGAGCCAAAGGAATAAACACCACCCACCTGGTGTCAGTGGCTACTGATGGGGCACCAAGTATGACAGGAGCGCATAAGGGCTTTGTAGCTTTACTGCAGAAGTCGCTGGACAGAAAGCTGCTGACCTTTCACTGCATCCTGCACCAAGAAGCACTATGTGCTCAAACATTTCCTCGGAATGCACAGAAGTAATGAATCTTGTCATCCAGATTGTCAATAAAATAATGGCAAAAGCTTTAAATCACCGTCAGTTCCGTTCGTTACTGGACGAGCTGGAAAGCACATATTCTGATCTCCTGCTGCACAACCAAGTCCGGTGGTTGTCCAGAGGGGAGGTGCTGAAACGTTTTGCTGCATGTCTGGAAGAAGTGAAAACTTTCCTGGGAAGCAAAGGGCTCACATTTCCTGAGCTGGAACAGCCAGAGTGGCTGGAAAAGCTACACTTCATGGTAGACATGACAGCGCATTTGAACACGCTGAACACAGCTCTTCAGGGGAAAGGACGCACAGCCCTGCACATGTTGGAGGAGGTTTTGGCATTCGAGCGCAAGTTGACAGTGCTTGCAAGAGATTTACAGAAAGGTACACTGTCACACTTCCCCAATTTGAGAGAGTTCAAAGAAGCTCACATGATAAATTCGGACTATTTACATTCTGCAATCATCGCAATGCAAACATCGTTTGGGAAACGATTCTGTGAGTTCAGAGAGGAAAAAACCACGTTATCCTTCCCAGTCACTCCCCTGAGCCTCGATCCATCCCTGCTGAATACGACTGCATTGGCAGGTGTGAGTCAACCTGATCTTGAGATGGAACTGGCCGACATAGCTGACAAAGACATATGGGTGTCCAAGTTTAAACGCTTGACAGCAGACCTTGAAGATGTTGCCCGTCAGAAGGCCGTTCTTGCTCAGAATCACAAATGGCGTGATATTGAAAACCTCCCCAAACCGGACAAACTTGTGTTCGAAACTTGGAATGCTATCCCGACGTTTATGTGAACATGAAAAAGTATGCACTTGGAGTCCTGTCGATCTTTGGATCCACATATGTATGTGAGCAGGTGTTCTCCAACATGAACTTTATTAAAAGCAAACATCGCAAGACGCCTCACAGATGACAGCTTACGATCCTGCGTAAAGATGAAGGTGACGACATACAGCCCTGATGTGCAGACACTGTGCACAGAGTTTCAGGAGCAGAAATCACATTAACCAAGTATGATAAATATTTTAATTGCCAATTATTTTGCATATCTTCATATTTGTTCATTGTTCAGTGAAATAGTCCTTTTATTATTCAGGTTGACAGCTGACTGCACGCGCCAGAAAAAGGATGACGGCACACAGAGAGAGGATGGCATTTTTGGTTTGCTGCCGGTGGATAATTTAAGTTCGGCGTTTTTTCATAAATACAAGAAGGACTAAAATAGACTTGAAAGTAACCTTCAACCCAACGTCTTTTTTTCTGAGTTCAAAATGTTTTTGTTGCATGCAGAAATTAATTTCGTTGTCTCTGCAGTAGTTCATTCATCTCATGAATGCCACACATTATAGTTTGTTTATGCATAGCATAAAGGCCAATTGCAAATGCAGTGTTATTTCTTTTTAAATCTCAAAAGGGTTTTGTGGCTCCCAGTGTTTTCTTTATTGTGAGAAACGGGTCCAAATGGCTCTTTGAGTGGTAAAGGTTGCCGACCCCTGGTCTATGCTATATATTATTAGCTTGCGAAGTAGCCTAGCTATCCTTTGCTTACGCTAAAGTTAGCTAATTTATGTCAAAAAGCATTAGCTAACTAACGTTACTGCCAAGATATGGTTTCATTTTAAATATATTTAATAAATAAATAAGGATATACTAGCATTACCATGCACAGTGTAAACACATGACAACAACACAGAATTTTACAACACCTCTCTGGTCTCCAGTGAAACCATATCTTGGCAGTATTTAGCTAACGTTTCTGCTTTTTGAGATACATTTCATTAGCAAGGGATAGCTCCTTTGCAAGCTAATATAAACAGAATAAAGGTTAATAAAACATGATAACTATGTAACCAAAGTATTACAAATTCTTACATGTGGCTATAGTGTGACATGTAGGTATTGCTGTTCAGTCTCGCATTGTGAGACCTAACTCCCCAGCGCTGCAAGGAACGGTTTAGATGACATGTCGGCTGCATAGACTGTATGTTGTGCTCTGCTGCTGTGCCAACGTTAGATTGCTTGTGAAGGATGAGTCAACTAACGTTAGTCACACAAGGAGATGTAAGTCAAACAAAACATTATAAAACACAAAAAATATTTACACATTTCGGTGATATAAGTCAATAATACAAAATACTGATCAAAATGTGTTTTAATCCACTAACTTTAGTCGAACAGCTCCACTGTAGTCAGTATATGCTGTACCAGTATGCTGACCAACAAGTGTTGTGTCAAAGACTGTTCCCCCGTAGATTTGTGTTTCCCCCTACTAACGATCTAATTGGAGACAAACAGCCAATGAGAATTGACTTTAATTCTCTGATTGGTTGGTTTTGTGGCACACTTGTAATGCTGTGAAAATTTGAGCGAGTGTGTCAGAGTTGAGCGCACACAGAGTGCAAAGTCTGAGAGAGAGGGGGACATGACCGAAGCACAGCAGCATCTGCTTGCACAAAGTTTTTGAGAGGGCATGACTAAACTGTGTGAGAGGGGTTATTATTTCACATTAATACACATAATAGCAAACATGCAAATACATTTATTGAGCACAGAATAGGTTTTTGTTTGCTCAAACAAAATTATTTTTTGCAAGTGTATAAAATCTCTTTAAAATGTAATGTGCTTGCAAAATATAGCTCTCTATGCTCTATACAATTACTCGCTCAGGAATGAAGCACATATATAACACCATAGTTTTTAAGAAGTATTAAAAGTTGATAAATCAATTCAGCCACAATTAAGGCCAAAAAAAAGTAATAAAAAGGTCTTTAAGACAATTTCCCCAGGTATAACATTTTGTAGCTTGATTTCAATATGGTTATTTGTCCAAATGAACTTGGCTTTCAGTCTGGGGTTTATTTCGGACACTGCACATACTGTGTACAAAACTTAAACTTATTCTACCAACTCTGCGCCGGTCGCATCTACACGTCTGCTTCCTCTTTCTCTCTTCTGCCCACGTTCCACACACAGACACACACACAGACCTCTTAAAAAGGAGCTGCAGCACCATTTTATAACAAATTCCAAATCGTGCTGATGTGACCAGGCCCATCAGGTACCGTTGGGTCCCGTCGGGCTCGGGTCGGGTAGCCGCACTCTCTGTGTGAGTGTGTGTCTGAATTATGATGCATTGATAGAGACAAAGACTGTTTAGTTGTGCTATTTTACAATAAATGTATAGTAAATGTAAGTTAAAGTGTTTCGCTGATGGAACCGGTTAGAAATCAAAGTGATGATAAGTATGTATGGAAAGGAAGGGTCTGATAGGTACTACATAGAGCTGGGCAATATATTGATTTTATATCGATATCGGGACATGAGACTAGATATTGTCTTAGATTTTGGATATCGTACAGGGCTCCAGACTAACTTTTTTCACTAGGAGCACAGTGGCCCCCTACTGAAAATTTTAGGGGCGCAACCAGAAAATTTACGGGAACACACTGTAACTCAATATGCTAACCAAATATTCACATTCTACTAATTTCCACTGTATTACTAATAAATACTTTGATAATAGATGCAGAAATTACAATGTGCGGTTTCAAATTCAGTGTCACTTTTGAAGATGCAACATAGAAGGCACCATTGCTTTCATGACAGTAAACAAAATATTTAAAAAATATACCAACTCTGGTCTACAACTACAATGAATTCACCTTAAAATTAAACATGTATTGTTTAGGCTACTACCCTTAGGGTTGGGTACCTTTCGCTTCTGGACCAATATTGGTACAGATACCTGAAATTATGGTACATTTTTTCGGTACTTTACCTCTGTAATTACAAAACAATTATTTCAGTTGTAAAAATAATTCCAAACCTATTTATCCTATGTACATAGAACTAGGGATGCAAATTAATTAATTCATTAATCATTAGTTGACTGACTTTATCGATCGATTAACGATTAACTGATAAGCGGCTTTTATCCTGAGAATGTAAATTTCTCACGGTATCAATAGTGTCTTTAACATAAAAGGCAAAATATTGCTTATATACTGAATAAAAATGCATGTTATATTGCTCAGTTGATGTTTTATTGTACCAGTTGGGATACGATACAGATAATGGCATTTATGTAGTTTAACAAAATAAATTATGCACAGCCTGGTTGAGTTTGTCAGCTAAATTATCAGCTGTATGTCTCTCTAACGTGAGAAGCACTGCTGACTTTACCTACCAGTCGTTTCCAATGTAGTGGCAAGTGATTGTTATGTAGCTCTCTGTAGTCAGTGCCGTCCAACAATCCGTCGTCAGAGCCACATTAGCCGCGGCTAACTGTGTTTTTAGATTAGCCTTCTTGTTTTTGTAGCGTGCTTCCAAGTGGGTAGTAATGGTCGCTCGAGAAGGGATATTATATCCTGGCTCCATCTAGTGTAATAACTCCAAAAATCCCTCACCGTCAGTGGTGCTAATTTTCATCATATCTTTTTCAATCATGCCGCAAATCCTCTGAGTAATGCCCTCCGCTTTCCTGTGGTCAGATACTCGCCTTCCCACCACAGCAGCGATTGCAGGTTGTGAAGGCGACTTCCTCGCTGCAACATGGCTGCATGCAAGTTATGAAGGTGGTATCTTAGCAAACTCGTAGAGCTGCTGAACTTAAACGTAGTACCGCAGAGTTTACATTGGGCGTCTTTGTCATTAATTAATTTGAAAAGCTCCCACACTCCGCTCCGTTTTGACCGCCTCAAGTTTGTGTCTGGTCTCTCGCCGCCCGCGAGAATCTCGTGTTACGTTCAATTAGGCCTACATCCTGTGGAAAACTGTCTTAGATTGCAATGTTCAGTTAGCTAACGACAATTAATCGATAGTCGATTAACGGTTTACATCCCTACTTAGAACATTGTTATTTTATTAGAATATGTTACACTCTAAAGAAATTAAACAAAAATTTAAATAAAACCCATCCCTCTCTCCTCCCAAACCCATCCCTACAACCTATTAAATTGAATAATTATTAATTTCTTACTCACTGTAACTTGTTTAGCCGGTTGTATTTTCATCATGACCGTTTTTAATTGCTCTTTAATGTTTCATGTAAAGCACTTTTGAGTTGCCTTGTTGCTGGTTGTACATGTGCGACTGGATGTAAAATTCAGTCGCACACTCTCAAATTTTGGTCGCGAGCCCTGTCGTAATACCGTAATATGGCATAAGTGTTTAGCCTAGAAATCTAGAAACACCCTAGCGGCAGAAAATTTAATTTAATTGTCTAGGCACCCTCCGTTTGCTTGCGAGCTAGAAAAACCAAACTCTAGTCAGGCCAATCACATCGTGTATAGAGTCCGTGGGCGGGCTTATGGCCACTGCTGCTGGGAACAGCGGTCTTCTGGAAGACTTGGAGTTAAGCTTTTCTTTGAGAAAAGAACGGCACTGAAGTCATTCTTAAAAAAGGAAGATGTGTTCGGAGTTTTGCCGACCAGATACGGCAAAAGTTTAATCTATCAACTAGCTTTGCTACCTTCTTCGTTGCTCTGCCTGGTTGTAGCGCTATCCTATTGCGTGCAGAGGGAATTTGAAAGACAACCGTTTATCCCGCCCCTCGGATTGAGCCCTGTCAATGGTGAGTTCCCAGACCCAACATCTTGATGTGGGTCTGGCTTGTAAGGCTATTAAGGGTTGTCTTTTCCTGGTTTTAAAGGCTGCATTACCAGACTGTTGTAACTGTTCTATTATTTGCCTTTACCTACTTAGTCATTATATCCGCATTACTGATGATTATTTATCAAAAATCTCATTGTGTAAATATTTTGTGAAAGCACCAATTGTCAACACTACAATATCGTTGCGGTATCGATATCGAGGTATTTGGTCAAAATCTTTCTCCATATCACCCGGCCCTAGTACTACATTTAACTTTAGGATTTCTTTATATAACTGCATTAGCCTTACAAGTAAAGGACGACATTATGTTCTGTACCTGGCTTTGACAGCCTCTGGTGGCAGGATTCCAGGAACCAAATGCTCCAGAGGAGAAATGAAGAACCCATCGTGGATCTTACAGTCAGCGTGCTCCTCTGTCTGAACACAAAGGCACAAACATTCACACATATTTGTGAGAATACAAAAAAATTAGAGTAGAGAGCAATGAAGGGAGAACAGATTGAGTACCTTGTTTATGTAAACTGGATAGTCCTTAGGCACCAGGGACCTGCACTTCTCTCTGTCCCCAATGATCTTACGGAACTCAAAGATTCTGCAAAACATAAACAAGGGGGAACATCTGTACAGTTCCATCTAATTCATCACCGATTCCACAACAGCATCTGAACTGGCTAGACTGTGTGATCTCAAATCTATACCATGATGAATTTACACAATTTGTTTGATGTTGACTTATGAAACAACTTTTAAGAAATTTAAGAACATTTCATTTATTATAGTCTCCTCACTTCTGATTCATTTGAATAATACAGAGGGATTATTACTCGACATATACTCAGAAAAAGTAATTGTATGGATGTGAAGTGGAAAACCTACAACTTCTCTCTAAAAAAACAAAAAGATCAACAACTTAATAGCAATTGTAACCTCTTCTAATGTGCATCCTCGTGGCCATTTGAAAAAAATATTCTATAAGAAAATATTAGGTCTTATACACTTTTTAGGGTTCGGTCTGCCCACACAATAATGTTATGTTCAGGGTGCACATAACTGGTACGCAGGTACGCATGCGTGACAAAAGTCAGGAATGCATACTTGACCGATCTTCTCATCTAACCTTACACATGACATGTTGCTTGTCAACTACTGTCATAGATGTCCAAAAAGCAACAGACATTAAGCAGCTTCTTTGGCATTTCGCCACCTACAAAGAAATGCCAACTGGAGCCAGAGCTGAAGAAAAGACTTATTTTCAAAAAAGTGGCTCCAAGATGTGCAATGGCTTGAAGCTAACGATGAGCACACTGAAATGTGGTGCAAGATTTGCCGCTAAAATCCACATCTAGCAGACAAAACAGGTGCGTTTTATAAAGGCTCAAAGAATTTCAACCATCCTTTATTTGACAAACATGAAAAGAGCAAGGAGCACACAAATGTGGCACAAGCCATTGCTAATAAGAAATGTCCAGTTGCCCACTTGCCAGATGGTGAGAGAAGTGAATGAAGAACAGCGGTAAGCTCCGTTTAATATTTTTCTTAAATATTTTTAATATTTTTCTCTATAAAGTTAAACACGCACGTCCCATGTCTTCCTATTCTGAGGATGCTCCTTTACTGAAGCGGCTAGAAGTAAATGTCGGAGGTGCATATCATTCACGTGAAGGGGGCACACGGATCATGCAAAGCATCGCTCACATCATCAGAGGGGAGTTATGAGCCAAGTTACAGTCTGCTGAATTTCCGGGGCTGCTTTTTGATGGATCTGAGAACATAACAAAAACTAAGCAGGAAATTGTTTACATTGTTTCTGTGTCCAGCAACGGAGAGTTTACCTCAGACTTTATTGGACTGATTGAATTGGGTGCTGACCGAACCACACAGGCCATAACAGACAGACTTGTGAGACTTTTCCAGGACACAGGATTGTGTGATGACTGGACAACAAAGTTGGTCGCTGTGTGCACAGACGGGGTTGCTGTCAATGTCGGTAACAAAGGCGTTGTGCCAAAACTCCGTCGACTTGTTGCGGTTGGAGACTCCCTTGTGCACATTCTGTGCACCGTGCAAAATCAGCTGATTGCAACGTTCCTTACTGTGAGACATTTAATCGCTCTGGGGTCAAGCTGCTGCAGTTTTATTTACAAAAATGTGGAGCAAAAAAAACAGCTGCATTGAGGAAGCTTTGTGAAGAAAATGGGATCTCCTTCGTGAAACTGGGCAAGTTTCATAATATCAGATGAAACACTGTTTCATCTGATATTATATTATAATATCAAGACATTAAAATGCAACTGGCTACGAGTGATAACAGTGACTTGCAGCATTTCTGCACAGAGCGTTTTCAGTGCTCTCTTGTCAAACATGCTTGACATTGGCAACATTTTGAAGACCACATCCATTAGGTTTCAGAAGGAAAAGCTGACCATTGGAGAATCTAAGGATGAACTCATGGTGGCCATTGGACAATTCACACTTCTGCTTGATGGTGAAGACCACAGGGCACACACTGTTTCTAATGCTGAGGCTGACAGAGACAAGACAAACTTACTCAGGGGGTTAATTGAAGAGTTTGAAATCAGATATGACTCCCTCAAGTCATCTGATCATATCTTAGTATTTGATCCTTCAACATGGCCTCAGGAAATGCAAGTCCTCCACAGTTTTGGAAACACACAGTTTGCAGCATTCTCAAGAAATAGGAGGCCACCTTGCAACTTGACAAAGACACCACTGTGACAGAATGGATGTGCTTAAAGCAGGCAGGAAAACGCCTGAGGCCTGTACTACGAATGAAGATCAACATGCCCTGGATTTATTTCAGTTACCCGGCTCACCTAACAACCGCGGTCCCGCATAAGCTGTGTCACAACGGTGGTTAACAACTAGTTCAATAAACCCAGGGTTTCCCAATCAAGCGCATTCACATAAAAGAGGCGGTGTTTGTACAGAATGGCCAATCTCAAACATCTACCAGAATCGCATAATTTACATAAACTATAATTCTACAGAAATATGAAGAACACAGACATGGTTTTACAGTGGCTGCTTCCTAAAACAGGAAGAAAAGCTGGCAAAAAAATAGAAGACACTGTTATGCGGAAATTACAAGGTTTATCAATCTCACTTCCCCATCAGTCAGGCAAAAGAACTGACCATAATTACACTTGTGCTTTCCATAAACTGTCGTTGCTTTAGCCTTTTATTTCAGTTGCAACTAGGGATGTAAGGATTACCGGTGTAATGCTAACCCATGGTACAAATGTTGATAACAATAACCAGTTTCATTAGAGATGCACCGAATATATTTTCTAGGCCGATTTCCGATTTTTCATTTGAGTTTGACCAGCAGATACCGATTTTAGCCAATTCCGATTTCATTTTTTCTAACCACTTTACAGCACACACACAAATATTTATTTTCTATCTTTTCTTTAATAGAAAATTTTACATAGAAAATTTTTTGAACAGATAATCGATCGCTATAAAATAGAACTATAAATTACTCCTAATGTGGGAAATTAACACATTTAAAGTGCAATGTTATGGAAGAACCACTTCCTTCTTTTCACATCCAATATCCAACTAAAACAAAAAACAGTTTTATATATTCAGCAAACTAAACTTCTGTATGTATGAAAACAGGTAATGGCAATAAAATAATATATAAATAACAAATTAAAAATAAATATAGCCTTAATGCAGTATAAAGATATTTCTCAAAACACACACATGCATCCCCACTAATCTGGAAAGTGTTTTAAACAGTAACGTTAATACAGCATGTCTGAGGAATACAGCGTCTCTTTTAATTTTTTTTTGACAGTGTCTCCTACAGCGGCCAGCGGGCGTCAGAGGCAGAGGCACCACAGCGTTTGCCAACATTAGCTTCTTGTCTCATCTGGGGTCTGATAAACCATAAATTCATCAAAATCAGTGTGCCCAACGCTATTTTCCAATAAACTGCTCGGTCACATTTCACGGACCCGCGTGAGTGCGGTTTTCATGTTCCAGTTTTTCCGCCTCAGAGGAAAGAGAGAGCGGCTGACTGTTCACCTGAGATCAGTAGAGCAGACGGCTCTGCAGAGCCGTGTATAATTACAATTTTATGAAATTTCATAAACAGCTGATTGAGCGGCAGTGCGCCGCTGCTACATGCATATAGCGGAAATCCTGCATGTGCACGTGTGGTGCTGATGTTGCGCGATGTTAATCATGCGGCGCCCGAGTGAATTTGACCGGCATAAAATCGGCATATGTCAGACTGACCGGCAGGTCGCCGTCATGGCCAATGACGTGGAAATCTGCCAATTCCGGTCACCGGCATCTCTAGTTTTCATTTAAAATATCATTATTATCACGGTGGATTACCACAGTGTGAAAACCGCGTGTTCCCAGCTTCACCAGAGTCTCCTGAAGTTGCCGCACGGACGCACTGCAACACAGTCTTCAACTGTCCAATTTTGGTGAGCTTGTGCAAATTGTAGCCTAATTTTCCTAATTTTAGTGGAGATGAGTGGTACTTGGTGGGGTCTTCTGCTGGTGTAGCCCATTCACCTCAAGGTGGTGCTACATACCATGGCTGTAACGAGTGGTTATTTGAGTCAAAGTTGATGTTCTATCAGCTGGAATCAGTTGGCCCATTCTCCTCTGACCTCCAGCATCAACAAGGCATTTTCGCCCACAGAACTGCCGCAGACTGGATGTTTTTCCTTTTTCAGACCATTCTTTCTAAACCCTAGAAATTTTTGCATGTGAAAATCCCAGTAACTGAGCAGATTGTGAAATACTCAGACCTGCCCGTCTGGCACCAACAACCAGTTTTTAATTTTAACCATTATTGATTAATGATTTTAACCATTTGCTTAAAGATTGTTTAAAACCTCCATAAAATGCTGTTCCTTCCTCTTAGACTCTTAAAGACTAGAGAGGGACAGCTGAAGCCATGAACTCTTAGCCTAGAAGCTTTATTTTGGAGAGACACTAGCCTCTCATTTGTTTAACTTTTTAGCAGACAAAGTGGAGAAGGCCACAAAACCATGTCTCCTTCTGCCTCCTGAGATAAACTGGTGTTTAGGCTAATATCGAGAACAGAGGGGAAGGTGAGGATGGTTTGACTTTTCATGATGTCCTCTTTTCAACTATGGCCAGGCTAAAAGATAAAGTGAGAGGGGTGGCTAAAGAGAGGTTTTGACTATAGGATGATGTGATGTTTAGATTTTAGTTTAGAAATGCTCATTCATTTCTGTACCTGTGAATCTGTATTCTCATATTTTGCAAAATATAATAAATGCTCAAAGACCAGATTTTCTTTATTCATATTCATTTTTATCATTGATATTTACTAAACTCTGCTGCTGCAAGAAATTTCCATCACAGATTGGTGTTGTCTGAGCAGGACGGTTGCGAACAGCGGCACGGAGGACTCCGTGGGCCTGGAGTCTTGCACACCAAGAGATCAACGATCAGCCTGCCTCTATACCTTGATTATAAAAACATTTTCAGAGATAAGGGGCCAGGACCGCGGAGGACTCCAAACTGTTTTTTCCCACTCCGTAAAACGAACAGGAAGAGATTTCTGGCAGCACGGGTAAGATCCATACACCGATTCAATTGGATTGTAAAATCAATATTTTGGACAAATATTCCAAAAAATGACATGCAAAAATCATTAGTATTGTGTTAACAAACAAATGAAACTAATTCTGACTTTTGAGACTGAGTATTTTCTTTTTCTTTTGGTAACAAAAATATAACTGAGGTTATGAATGACATCTTTTGGCAGACACGGACATATTTATGATTGAATTCTCATATAGTGATAAGACAATTGATTGACAGACAGGACCTGTGAGAGAACTGGCAGAACAGTAGGCAAGGCCTAAAGAATTAATCTACGAAACTGATGTTTCCTGATTAAAAGAGGCGGACTGCAGAGTAAATAAAATAACTATTTAAGAGATTTTGACTGCAGGGTCGCACCGGGTTTTTCATACAAGTTTCCCAAGCAAAAACAAATAGTCTATACTCTAAATGAGTGCTGGACCCTTTAAGGACAACCTGCAGGACTGTCTGGGTCGTAACGTTACTCTAAAAAGAGCCTCTTGATTATTTAGAGACAGACTGCAACAAGGCAAAACATACTAAATGGGTCAAGTTATTTGACTATTAAGTTGATTTCGTCCGCAGTGCTGTACACGGGTTTTCACGTAAGTTTCCCGAACAAATAACCTCGCGGTGTGGTGACGATCACATCGACCAAGACATAGTATACTATAAAGTCCAAGAATCAATTATGGGAAACGAAATTTCCCGTTCCAGTGATGCAACTGGACCCATAGTGGGAGAAATGACTCATAAATATGGACTGGATTGTTTGCGGTGTCTATCTCATTGGTCTAAAAGATTTGGCTTTCCGCCAAATGGTTTCCTGAGTGTAGCGAAGCTGAGGATGCTAAAATTAGATCTACAGACAGAGGAGAAAAAATTTAAGGGGAAGAAAACAATTAAAACAGAGGTTTTAGAACAAATTGAGGATAACAAGGCATGTTTTAATGTGTGGATGAAAGAAGCTGATAACAGAGAGAGAAAGCAGTTACAGAAACAGATGACACTTTTGAGCATGACTGATACTAACAAAACGAGATGAACATTGTCACTGACATTTTCGCCTCTCTATCCGAGTTTGAAAACCGTTGATCCGGTCTTGGACATCCCACCCGTTCCCAATCCCCGCCGCACGAAAGAAGAAGAGAGCAGCCACGGTTCCGACGACCCGACAGACGAGAGGCGATCGGGCATGGGAACAATTCATCTCACTCCTCCGCCGCACTGATGCAGCCGCGACCGCTGGATTGCCAGTATTCCAAGGCCTCACAGAGGAAACTGATGAGGACGGAGATGAAGCTGATGCATTTCCGATGATTCAAGTCCCTACACAAGGAGGGGGAATAGGCCTGGTGTATAGGGCCTGGACTGAATTGGACATTAGACAAGCGACAAGCCACATTCCCCCGTGCAAAAACTCTGGTGCACAATTTACCATGGCCCTTCAGGCATTCATTGAGACTTTTCTGCCCACTGTTCCAGAAATACGACGTCTTCTGATGGTAAACCTGGGGCCTATGGACTATGCAAAGATCCGACACCTTCTCCCCGAAGACCCGACCGATGATCCAATCCTCCGCCATCCACATCTCACAAATGGAGCAAATGATGACTACAATGACCTGCTGGAGGAGCTCTTCACCGGCCTAGAGACCGTGTTTCCAGACAGAATTGACATGACACAAGCAGCATAAAGGCGAGACGGTGGAGGACTTCCAGCACCGATTGCCTGAGACTTTTGATAGACACAGCGGCATTGCTCGCACAACTGCTGCCGGAGCAGTGGTTGAACTTTGGGAAGCTCATTTCAAAAACGTGTTTTTGAATGGGCTGCTCCCTGACATTAGAGCTGAAGTGGACAAAACCTGCATTGGACTGCCCGATTCAGCCCTGACGGAGATTGTTAGACATGCTAGACATGCTGAGAAAATCCTGACCAGCACAAGAGAAAAGACGGAGAAGAAAAGACAACAGAACAGTGATGCTGCACAGTTAACCCTCATAAAAACTGTGGCAGCAATGTCTCAAGAAAGAAGAAGTGCGGGCAGAGGAAAAGGCAAAGGCAGAGGAAGAGGAAAAGGCAGAGGAAGCAGAGGCAGGGGCCGGGACAACACATGGGTAGTGGACGAAGACACTTGCTACAACTGTGGCGAGAAAGGGCATTGGGCCTACGAATGTCCCCGCCCCAAAAAGGACTCGTCTAAGGGACAGCGCAACGACCCTCAGCAGTTTGCAGATTGACAGGCGGTGGGGGATGGAAAGAGTGGTGGAATGGACGGACTGGATGACACGAGTGCGCCTGTTAAGGAGGGTAACATGCACACACACAAAGATACACATGCTTGCAATGAAGACATGCTTTCCTGCAACCACAAACACCTACACCACCCCCAAACAATAGGCAAAACATATTAGATGCAATACAGCATATAGAACAGAAGGAATTAGCAGAGAAAATGCCTACTTATGCTATGTATTCATCAGATCTGTATAAAAAACTGCCTACAACAGTGTTGACAATACAGAGGAGGGAAATAGAATTCTTGGTTGATTCAGGGGCTACAAATTCGGTTTTGAAAAAATCATTGTTTCCTAAACAAAAACTTTCTGGTAGAGTAATTCTTTCTAGAAGTGCGAGTGGTATGGTATTGCCAGAAGAATTTACTGCTCCAATGACTTGTGTGCACACAGATCCTACAGATCCAGACCCAGATAGAAGAGCAAAATGCTCATTTTTGCTCTCACCTGTGTGCCCGGTAAATTTGATGGGAAGAGATCTAATGTGTGTTTTTGGTATAGGGGTAATTCCTACCCCCACTGGCCTTAGGGTTGTGCGTTTTGATAAAAATCATCTTTTTCCTGACATGTTTTTGTTAAAATCGAAAAGCTCACACTCTTTCACATATCTATGGGACATTAACCTTTGTCAGGCTATCGACCTCCTGACAGAAGCACAACAACTAGTATCACCTTTAGCAGTGCTGAGAACACCACAACAAATGCATTGTATCTCTCATGTCTCCCCAAGTCCAGATGAAGAATATGTTGACAAATTCCTTGACCAGTCCAAGGACGAGCTCGAGTTGTCTTACGTCTACTGGCACACGCACACATGCGCAGTGATGGTAGCCTTGACTGATAAACAGAAAAAGTTTTCAGAATTTCTAACTCTGTGGCTCATATTCTTCTATCTTTGTCTCCCACAGACCAGGGGACAGACCCAGGACACTTTGTCATGACCTGTGAGAAACTGACTGACTGGACTGACACGGCTGACGACTGTATTTCATATTCTCCCTCAACAGGAAATTATAGAAAACTTTTATCATGGCGCGTGCCTTGTATCCGCAGTATCTATATATTGAGTGAAACTGCACCTACAACGGACACATTTTTGCACGGTAAAAATGACATTTTACCTACTGACGTCTCACCACTTTTAGCTAAAGTGCCAACACACCTTTGGGCGACACATAACTATGACGTGGGGTTGATTAAAAACTGTCAACCTGTCGTCATAATACCACGTTCGGACTACAGACCACAGAAACATCAGTATCCGTTAAAACAGGAAGCTATTAATGGAATCCGACCCGTTTTTAACTCCTTATTGCCTACAGGAGTTATAATTCCGTGTCCAGATTCTCCTGTAAGAACACTGATTTTTCCGGTAAAGAAAATACGGCCAAAAGGCATTCCGACGGAATGGCGTTTTGTTCAGGACTTGAAAGCTGTCAATGCAGCTGTTCATGCACGCGCACCAAATGTGCCAAATCCATACACAATCCTAAAGGGAATTAAAAGTAATGCTAAATGGTTCTCTGTTGTTGATTTGTATAATGCTTTTTTCAGTGTCCCGGTGGACAAAGACAGTCAGTTCTGGTTCGCTTTCCTGTTTGATGGAAAACCATACACTTTCACACGCCTTTGTCAGGGATACACTGAATCTCCGACCATCTACAATGACGCACTGCGCGACAGCCTAGAGAGCTTCACACCGAACCTAGGTTCAAGTCTGCTGCAGTACGTAGACGACATTTTGATTGGAAGCTCAACACAAGAGCTGTGTGAGCAAGACACGATTGCGCTATTGTGTCATCTTGCAACTGAGGGACACAAAGCCAGTCTTAAGAAATTGCAATTTGTAAAACAAGAGGTCCACTTCCTGGGACATGACATTTCTGGGTCAGGGAAAACCTTGTCACCTTAGCGACATTCCCTACCAAAACCGTTGACAAAAAAACAAATGATGTCATTTTTAGGAATGTGTTCCTACTGTCGTGTTTTCATCCCAAATTACGCGGAACTTGTTCAAACTTTAGGGGACGGGATACACGGTAAGGGACTGACTGCACACAATTTGATAACCTGGACTGTTGAGGCTGAGCAGGCCTTTGTAGATCTTAAAAAGGCCTTTCAAAGTCCTCCAACCTTAGGTTTGCCTAACCCAAATCTTCATTTCACTCAGACAGTGGATGAACGCGTAGGATGCATGACGTCTGTTCTCCTGCAGCCGCATGGAGACAGGTTAAGACCAGTGGCCTATTTCTCTGCAAAACTCGATCCAGTTGCAGCAGACCTTCCGATTTGTCTCAGGGCTGTAGCAGCTGCTGAAAGGGCCTTGTCATCACGTGACATAGTAGGATATGCTCCACTCACACTGCTAGTCCCACATGCTGTCTCTTTGATCCTACTTGAACAAAAGGCTTCACATTTGTCTGCAGCACGATACCTACGTTATCACACAGTACTTCTTGACATGCCTAACGTAACAGTTAAACGTTGTACTGTGCTTAACCCTGCTTCTCTTATGCCTACACCAGAGGAGGGAGAACCGCATGACTGTTTGGCAGAGCTGGCACAAACATGCACACCTCGCCCAGATCTTTCGGATACTCCCTTGGAGAATCCAGACCTCATTTTGTATGTAGATGGGTCAGCCTCGCGCTGCCATGTAATTGGTTGATTAGATATTTGCATTAACAAGAAATTTAACAGGCGTTCCTAATAATCCTTTAGGTGAGTGTATTATCACCTTGATAATATTGCTGTTGCTGTGTTTCTTATTGCATAGCTGAGTGCAGCCACGTGTTGATATTCAGGTAGTGTTAGGGCAATTTGCTAGCAAGGCGCAATCACCAGTAAACAGACTAGCGCTGTGGAGCCATGTGTTTAGCTATTAAAAGGTGTATTACAATGTTTGCTCCGTTATGGATATGTGTGTTGTAATAGATGTGGCTTATTCTCAGTTTGTGTTACTGAGCAATATGTTACATTTATGTTATTACAGAGAAATTAATGTAATTCTTAGTATTGTTTCTTGTTATATGCTAGTGGCTATAACATTTAGTTTTGGTAAATAATGTTTATAGTAAGTCAGATGCTTATTAATGTGCATTATTATTTGTTTATATTTCAGAACCACATCCAACTTCTCATTTAACGTCAAATACAACTTCCTAGTTAACTTCATGTTCGAGTTGTAAATAAATCTTCCTGCATCTCAAAGTCAGACATCTCTGTTTCAAGTTCTTACCAGACAACCTACAGCAAGCCAGTGTTTCAGTAGCCAGTTTTCAATAGTTTTTACAAGCCTATTGTCTATATTTTTGTAATATAATAAACACTGTTACATTTTTTGAAACTATTTCAGCTTATGTAGGCCTATCAGTGCTTTCTGAACATATTGAACACTTTTAAAAATACCTTAATAATACAGAAAACCATGAAAATTGTGGTCACTATAACCGTGAGGTTAAATTTTCATACAGTTACATCCCTAGTTGCAACCTGCAGTGGTAAGCGATCGTGAGAACAAATAAAAAATATAAAAACCGATGTGCGCATAGTCAACACACAGCTCAAGAAGCCGACAAATAGCCTATACGTAATTCCCTCCGCTGAAAATCTATATCTTTCATAACAATACCCATCAGGGAATGTTAACGGGGTTGTCTGTCTCTAAATGTTTTAACTTTTATGAGCGCACCATGCTCCACCGGATCTTCTAAGAAGGGTGATGCCGTTATCAATCGAGTATAGATTGGTCAGTAGGCGGTGCTTTTTTTTTTTACAGTTGATCTCTAATCTCCAAAACAACCTTCTCCCGAGCAGGTTAGGTGTTCAGCATAAGTTACCACGGCCCGTCGTGATACACAAAACTCTGGGTTGAACCTGAAGTTACATTGTTAACGCAAAATCTTGCTTCGTAGTACAGGCCTCTGGGAGCATGTCCTGTGTATGACTTGGTCCAAATAGTAAATACAAGTAACCCAGATGCTTACTCCAACATCATCAAGGTGGTTAAGCTGTCTCTTACACTGCCTTTAAGCAGTGCAGCTTGTGAGAGGGGATTCTCACATCTCAACATAATAAAAACCAAGTACAGATCTCGTCTGTCACATGCTCATCTCTCAGCCCTGATGCACATTCACCTGTCAAAGCAGACCACAGAGACATTTGACCCAAAGCATACTGTTGACCTGTGGATGGAGACAGCTAATTGGAGGCTCAACCAAGGACAGGGAGGTGCATCTGCAGCATCTTCATCATCTACCATACAGGAAACTGAAGCAGAGGACAGTGGTGGCAACACTGAGGAGGACAGTGAGGAAGACTGCACTTATTAAGACCACACTACATATGGGGTGAGTACCAAACACCATCTCCTGGTACTCAACGGAGTAACTCACTGAAAAAGTTATGTGCACCCCTGACAAAGCAGTTGTGGATGCAGAATTTCTGTTGCACACAGCCTTTCTCGTCAGTGCAGTACATTACATTTTCAGAGAGCACAATAACTAATCCAAGAAGGAAAAAAAGGTGTTTGATGTGGCCATTCAAGAGCCCTATAAGATTGGCCTCAATGTTTTGCTCAATACAGCTGCCTCTGATGAAGATGCATAATTGGATCTCTTTTGCCTCAATGCATGGTTTGAATCTAAAACAATACATTTTATTGTGTGTGACATTGGTTATATTAAGCTGTAAGGTTATAACTGTGAACGTAGCAGTACAGTGTGTACCAGATGCCAAATTTTTAAAATGGGTTTGATAAACCCTGGAGGAGACTACAGACCAGAGCCAGGACATGCTGGTAGGACAACATCTCCCAGCTGCCTAAGGAGCTCTTCCTCCAGGAAGAGTTGGAAGAGGCTGCTCCCATGATGACAAGCTTCTCTACTCTCCTGATATTTCTAACTGTATCCGGTTGTGTTCTGTGTTTTTCCATACCTCTTGAGGTCTTCAGGCTTCCCCCATCCCCCAATGAAGAGTTTGGTGAGGAGCAGCCTTCTGTAAAATACATCAAGTCGGCTCAAACCCATGGACCAGCACCTGGCATCTACACAGAGAGACAGACAAAACAAGACATGACAATGACTGGAGACATAACAGAGGGTGAATTTGCCAGTGATTTTTCCTGTTTACTGTAACGTTAACATAGTTAAATATTGTAACTCCAGATTGTAGGAGTATAGGCATAGCCCTCTAAGGGTTGTTGCTATTGGGTTTATCCCTCGTGCATGCGCAGTCATGAAGATTTCTTTCGCGCCCTTGTGCCCTGCACGGGCCTCTCTTACATCCACAGTTACTGTATAATACAGCTGCAAGACCAGAATATCAGAATTTTTTTTCAGCCAACATTGGTGAAGCAGGTAGCTGGGATCTTAAGCCTGGTTCAGACGGCAGGATAATTAGGCCGATTTTAGCCCCGATTCACCCCTCCCAACAATCCTAAGGATGCTCCGATTATCGTAAAATAATCTGATCAGATATTCCTGCCGTGTGTGGTGTGTTAAGACTGCTCTCGTCTGCTCGGAAGGACGTCGGGACCGCTCCGATCTCAAATCGGGGATATCCAACATGTTGGATTTTTTGGGCCCGATTTCTCCTCGTGTGTGGTGTCCCCCGGGGACAAACGAGCACGCAGCCTGTGTAAAATAAATAAAGTCGATGGGCATAACTAAATCCACAACTGCAGTCCACCAGAGTACATGGAAATGAATATATGAACAGTAATTCAACGGTAATTAATCTGTAATACATAACATTTCAATGAGAAAAAACTAATCACCTCCATATCATGATGTAGCAAGTATAGTCCATGCTCGCGTTGTCTTCTTTGACTGTCGCCTTTTCTTTTGATAACGTTTTTTTTCCGGTTAAAAACAAACTACAAACTATCGCCACGGCATCCTCTTCGTCCGCAATGATTGTTTACTCTGAAGTCACGTTTGATCTTGAGGGATTTTGCGAGATTTCCCGTCTGACCTGGGAATGCTCGGGAGTCAAATCGGTTTGTGTGTGATGGGTTGATTTTGCCGTGTGCTGCGCACCACACACTGTACGACCAAAACTGTTAGACCCGTGATTTTTCATCACCGTGTGTGGGGTCTCTCAGGATTGGAAAATCGGCCAACAATTTTAAAATCGTCCCGCTATGCCTATACTCCTACAATCTGGAGTTACAAAACGTAACTATCATTCTATTTCCTATCCGCTTCGCCCTCTAAGAGCTGTTGCTATTGGGTTAGGGGGGAAGCTGATGTAGTCAATGCCACCTGAGATACCAAGGTCCACAAGCAGATAGCATAGGATAGCTCCTATTTCTACTCACTGTACAGGTTTTTATGTAGGCCTATCAAAATTTATTTTGTTTTGCTAAAAACCTGATCTCTCCATGACTAGCCTTTTTCAGCGTTGTGAGGCCCTGCCGCATGGATTTTGAAGGTGATCCATAATTAAAGATTAATATCATCATTAATTATTGCAAGGCGCAATCCTCACAGGCACTCTGGTGCAAGAGGATGGAGACGACGGCATACCAGATGTAACAGATCTATGACTTAAGATCTGTACATTCATTGACAGCATACTGGCTCACACAGTAGGCTCTGCTGTTACAGATCAAAATACCTGATTTAACCTAGGTCTGGGCGATATGGCTGAAAACTGTATGACGATATCAGTGTTTCATATCGGTCAATATCGATAATTATTGATATTTTTTATGACCTATTTAAAATAAGGACCAGGAGAAAAATATATTAAATTTAAACATTTTTATTTTAAACTTAACATTCCTCTGATTATAATCCCCTCAGTTATAAAAGCAGAAATGTCAACACAACCATGGAAAACACTCAAATAATTAAAATGTAAACATAGGTCTAAAATCACAATGAACAACAATTATCTCTTAAAATTAAGGTGCAAAATTAAAGAATAAGTAAGAAATGCGTAATAAAGTGTAATAAAATGGTGCAAAAATGTTAAATATAAGAAACCTGAAAAGAACTATTTTCTGCAGGTTTAGTGCTAGGTTGGTAACCTGGCTTCTGGACAGTGCTAAGCATGTCTGCCTTCGTTATTTCTTTGTAGCGTTTAGTAAGGCGCTGATGCGGAGTACCTCTCCATGGTGGTCTGCTGTTTGTGCCGTGTAGCATCTGCAGATGTTGTTGGACGTTGCTGGCGAATACGGCTGTGCTCGAAAGTGTGAGCGCAGCTAAAGTGGTAAAACAAGTTTATGGTAGTACCAGTGTTGGTGGGGACGACGGTCTGACGACATTGGTCTGTCTACTGTCAGACTTATAAAATCCCCCAAAACTGCCATACTGACTTTGTTTTATCAACTTCCTCGCTGCGGCACTCACTTTCCACTTATCACTCCACGCTGGTTCTGTTATTGAAGAACACGAGACAGCGACGTGGCGCAACCAAACTTGATACTGTTACATGATTGGCTGCTAGAGTGTCACTCCCTACGTTGCTAGGTTACCAGAGAGTGAGTGCCATTCATGCAACCAAACTTGCTTCACAACCTCTAGTTTCTTCTGATTAAGAAAAACAAGTTATCGAACGTTTTATCGACCGCATTTTCTATTGATATTGATTACGTGTCTATCGCGAGACATATCGTTATCGTTTTATCGCCCAGCCCTAATTTAACCACAGGGTGGAGCTGTTGCCTAAACAGTGCAACGAGACACCCTAACCTCTCCAAGCGCTCCCGTTCAGCAGGCAGGGCAACAGCCATTGGCTTATCAATGGGGGGTGGGAGACCACACAGTCAAGCTGTGACAGTGTGTCACTGTGCCATGACAGCTGCTATGGTGTCCCCGCCAGTAGTTGTACCAGAGTCTGGAACCAGGATGAGCTTGTGTTTTCTGGTGCCACTAGAATGGCCACCAGGCTCTCCTCCTGTATGTGAGCCAGGAGACGAGGAATCAGATGGATCGGGGGGAAAGCATAGAGAACAGTCTCGTGCCTTCATAGAGAACAACAATGTGCACTGTGCATTCTCTCGTGAGGCTAACATATCCACTTTCCCAAACCTGTTCCATAGCAACTGAACGAGAGTGGGATTCAACTTCCGCTCATTGTGAGAGGAACCCCCGCCACATCAGGTCTGCCACGCGGTTTAATACCCCCCAGTGTTTCCGCTGCATTTCCTTTCCCTACTCTCCTCCGTCTCTCTGTCACTTAAGGTGAGGGTTAGCTGCCTGGAAGGAGACGTTGGAGGCTTAATACACCATAGTTTTTTTCTTACCACGGTGAAGAAGCAACGTATCATGGCGATTAACCACAATCCCCTTACGAGAGTAGCGTAAGTTGGAACGAGAATGGCAGGGTGCCTTAGGTAAAGTGAATGGCATTAGCCCCGAAAAACGTTGGCTTAAACCTTACAACATATGTTGCAGCCATAGACTGTATAAAAAGATTGCAGCACAGTGTTTCCATTTCAGCTCAATGTAAGAGTCTTTACGGTGTTTTGTTGTCATTTACGGTTGCGCTGCTTTCTCTCTCTTCATTGATCTATTCCACAGTAAGTTAAGAAAGCTCTATTGTCAATAAAGTAAAAAAAGAAAAGTTTGCCAAAAAGGACAAATGCAGACACTTCGCAGCACAGCGGTCTAGCAGCTGAGCAGACAGAGAGCAGAAAGGGCGACTCGGCAGTTGTTAACTTGTTGCTCTCTCTACCAATATAAGCTACTATGTTTTAGGCTACAAAACGTGAACACAGGCTGAACCGTGTGACAAACTACATAATTGTCTTAACAATAATAGGAGTACAAACAGCGTGCACCTTTTAAGTTAATTAATTTAGCCAATTGTATTAACCTTAATTGTCAGGTCATATGAGACCTTCGTAACAGGCTGCAAGGAGAGCACCTGCCTGCCTGAGGTTCTCCATCAATGGGTCGAGCCCAAAGGAATTTAACAACAAGAGGACATCAGAACCGTTTTTCTCAAAGCCCAGGTAAATTTCATGTCCAAATTCAGGGTGCAAAGTTTGTCAATAGGGATGTAGGAAGAGTAAGAATATAATACTTCTGTATCTGTGTCTCTTTGTTTCAACAGGCAGCAGCAATGGCTGCCCATCAAGAGCCTGGTTCTCAGGGGCGTCGGACTGGGGGTAAAACCGATACTGATTACCAGGGCCCTTGAAAAGTCTGTAATATATTTTTATTTCACCTGGATATTTTCATTTCCTAATTAAATTTCATAATGCATGTCAGATGAAATGTAAAGTTAGTGTATTGGCTGAATAACTTGGTTGATTGACTGACTAAATTTTGTATACAGAAAAAGACTAAGGTCTCACCCACCCCTTGCTAATGCGCCAAATGGTTTAGTCCATCTGCACGCTTGAGCGTCTGGTGGAGCGCAAACTTTTGCTGTAGAAATGTCTTTCTCAAAGAAAGTCAAATCATGCTACCAAAAAAGAAAAGAAAGACAGGAGAAGGAGAGAAAACTAAATGAGGGGAAACAATTGGTAACTGACTTCTTTTCAAAGAAAGGTGAGCACAAACTAAAAAATGAAATCCATGGTGCTAAACTGCTTGAATATCTCCGTGACTGTTAGTGCTGAAAACAAACTGAGACAACCCATATAAAGAGCAGAACATACACTTTCAAATAATAATTTGGTTATACATGTAATCTGAGGTAAAGGCTAAATAAACAAACTACACTAGCAATGCTGTTTGCATATAACACACCATTGTAATAGCCTAATTTAAAACAGGTTTCATTTTTAAATTAATAGGCTATAATGTCTATAATTAGCAATATGTTGAGGAACATGGGGGCCCATCAGGACTGCCTATACATAGGGCCCAGGGTCTGGTGCTACGCCCCTGCTGGTTCTGTCTGAGGTTTCTGCCTGTTTAAAGAAGTTTTTCCTCCCCACTGTCGCACTAAATGTTTGCTCTTGGGGGGAACTGTAAGGTCTCTGTAAATTATAGAGTGTGGTCTAGATGTACTATATCTGTAAAGTGTTCTGAGATAACTTCTTTTATGATATGACACTATAAATACAATTGAATTTAATATATCGTTTTTGTCCACCAGGGCAAGTTGTCTGTTCAATCGTCAGACAGTGAGCAGGATTACCTTTAATCTTTTGTGCTGCAAGTAAAGTATATTTGTTATTTATTTTCACTTTAGGACATGTCAGGTATCATCCAGTAGAAACCCTTTTAATAGTTGTTAATTTTGTTTATCTGCGGAAATCTAGATCAATGGCCTGAGAAATAAAAAAAAAATGTATAATAGACTGGGTTTAAGTGATGCTTTTGACTTAAGCTACAAATCATCTTTCCTTTGCGCCTCACAAAAAAAGTCTAATAACGTAAAAATGAAAGGCCATGCTTCAGTATGAGGTTTTCATCCTTTGACACAACAGTGTGTTTCACAAATTTAGTATCAAACTAACTAGTTTCAACGTATCGTTTAGTGTGGACTTTACACCCTAACTTAAGAGAGAAGTTGAAAGAGCTAAGTAGTGCAACAGGCTGCTTGTGCCTAACGTTACAGCTCTACAGCGGCTGGTTAACGCTAGTAACGCTAAAAACATATATGATCTTGTGATCAAACTCATGCAATAAAAGCGTCTTAAAGCTAATGACACTATAGCACACATCAGCTCTGAGACAGGCTATAAAACATTTGTTTGCATGCTGTCCGAAGTTGAATTTTTTGAGCTAGCTAAATGAGCTAACTTAGCCTTTAGCATTTATGTATTCAGACGACGTAGACGGTTAACAGAAACAGTGACGTTACCTCAGACTGTACACAGATGTTTGTTATCCTTGTTGTAGATTTATTGGCACTGCTAGCTAGCTAACAGCTAACCGTTACCGTCCCCAGAGCCGGTTAAGAACCAAACCAAAAATCCTCTATACTATGCAACATTTGTCATCCCACTTTCGTTCCTGGCAATATCCGCCCTGCGTAGCAGCCCGATTGGTTGAGGTTAGGCATTGACCGAGTAAAGGTCAGGATAGCCCATTGGTCAGGACCTGAACAAATCGGATTCCGCTACCTCGCGCAAGCATGGAAACCTGGCCAATCCTAGCACTTGAATAGAACGTAGGGCGGGTCTTCTTCTTCTTCTTGGAGGCGGGTATGGCTGCAGCCTGGAGTGTCCCATAGTAGGCTCGTTCGAGATGAACTGCGCCTCGCCTGTAAAGTAGACGAGAGCAGGCGGCAGCAGCCGGGGGCGGTGACAAAAGTCCGCTCTCAAGTCGGACAGTTTTCCAGCTGATTCCAGCAGCATTCAGGCTGAACAGGAAGTGACACACAATGTGGTCCATTCCGATTTAATAAAATGTTATCAGACCCATATATCAGCTCCTACAGTCTCTAGTTGATTTTATTATGACAGAGTAGCTGTCAAAATTCTCTACATGCGATCTGTTGCTGATTTTAATCAACAACAGACTGTAGATGATCCGTAATCTGAACAGATTTAGTCTCTCTGACTTCTAAATGTAACTATCAGCCTCACAACATGTGTTCTGAACAGAATAAGCTTTTAAATCAGACAAATCGCAGTTCTGCGGCCGCCTTGGTCTCGTGAGATTATCGTTGCCCACGTGTGCATGACGTCAGAGCAAGTCGGGATCAAGTCGGACACAAATCTAACCGGCATGCATTGGGCGGCGATCGCCGGTGATCGATTCTGCGCAGATCTGGCTCATCTGGCGCAGATCTGGCTTATCTCGTATGAGCCAGATCTGGCGTATGAGCCAGATGGCGCCATCGGAGGTTCGAGTTCTGAAGCGAAGCTTACCCCCTTGGATAAAGTCGGACACAAATCTAACTGGCATGCATTGGGCGCCGATCGCCAGTGATCGATTCTGCGCAGATCTCGAACGAGCCGGATGTCAAGCCGTCCCGTCTCGTCTCATGCTGAGGCTGTCCAACGGTAAATTCTGAGGGTCAAAAATACGAAATCGCGAATTATTTTCCAGATAGAGTCACCGGAGTCACGGGTAAATTCGTGACCACGTTTGTTGCAATCAATTGAAAACGTTTAAACTGTTAAAGTAACAATTTTAGCCAAAGATATAGTTTGCGGATTTCCGGATGTTATTGTTGTGTCCCTGATGTTAACGTACATTTGATGAAACCTGCATCAGCGTTGGTTATTTTTTTTGGGTTATTTTATGGTTGGAATATTAGCTAACGGAGCAATTTATGGTTGCAGACGTTGATGATTTCTTTCTGTGATTTTCCTTAAACGTACAATATGTAACTTTCTGCCGCTAGGGGTTGTGATGGAAATTTCTTGCAGCAGCAGAGTTTAGTAAATATCACTGATAAAAATGAAAACAAATAAAGACTGTTTGAGAATTAAACCAAAATCTGGTCTTTGAGCATTTATTATATTTTGCAAAATATGAGAATACAGATTCACAGGTACACGCACAACTGAATGAGCATTTTTAAACTAAAATCTAAACATCACATCATCATATAGTCAAAACCTCTCTTAAGCCACCCCTCTCACTTTATCTTTTAGCCTGGCCATAGTTGAAAAGAGGACATCATGAAAAGTCAAACCATCCTCACCTTCCCCTCTGCTCTCTGTTCTCGATATTAGCCTAAACAACAGTTTATCTCAGGAGGCAGAAGGAGACATGGTTTTGTGGCCTTCTCCACTTTGTCTGCTAAAAACTTAAACAAATGAGAGGCTAGTGTCTTACTAAATAAAGCTTCTAGGCTAAGAGTTCATGGCTTCAGCTGTCCCTCTCTAGTCTTTAAGAGTCTAAGAGGAAGGAACAGCATTCTATGGAGGTTTTAAACAATCTTTAAGCAAATGGTTAAAACCATTAATCAATAATGGTTAAAATAAAAATTGCCACCACAGTCCACCCTTTTGATTACAAAATAATCACAAAAAATAAATTTTACCTTTAAAGATTCAATCTTATGGATATAATTGTCTATTGCTGAAATGCTGTTTTTGAAAGAGGTACAAAAAAAAACCTTTTTAATAGTAGCAAGATTTCACGTCTAAGTAAAAATCATTAAAACATATTTTTAATCAGTCTCACACAGTATCAGAAACGGTGTCCAGGACCTCATCATCGTACCTGGACATAAGAAACAAGTCAGAGGACTCAGTATTCTGAAGTGCCTGATACTGTATCATGTTTACCATGAAGATGGAGGAGACCATTTTCTTGACAAGTGGGATTATGCATACACAGATCAGGAAACCAAACATCAAAGTTATTAGTGGTGCAACAAATCTAGCTAACCAAGCCTTCCATCCCCCTTGAAAAACCCAGGCCCACCAGTCCCATCCTGCATAGTGTTCTGGGACGTCCTGTGCTTTGAGATTAGTCAAAAGTAGTTTCAAGTGGTGAATGGTGTCAGTGAGGTTTCCTGAAATGTCTGGGATGAATGTGCAGCAGTGTGTTCCTATGATGTGACAAAGGCCCCCCTGTGTTGCTAGCAATAGGTCCAATCCCATCTGATGTTGCATTAGCATGTTTCTCATAGCTCGCATAACAGGAGGAAATTCTCCAAACCCTGAAATCATCATAACAGTCAAATTCTCAAGACTTTCCTGAAACTGATCAATATTATGTGCATTTTTCACTGTCCCATACCAAGGAAAGAATCCTGCTGCAAATTTAGTTCCTGGGCTGGTAACCTCTCGCTTTTCTCTAGTAGAAACATCAGATGTGAGCACGTACATGGGATAGTGGTGAGTTGTATGCACAAGGGAAGTCATAACTGTAATGGCAGGTGTCAAAAATATCATACTACATCTTCCTGCCCTGTTTGTGTTCACAATACTAATGATTCTTGCATGTAATTTTTTGGAATATCTGTCCAAAATATTGATTTTACAATCCAATTGAATCTGTGTATGGATCTTACCCGTGCTGCCAGAAATCTCTTCCTGTTCGTTTTACGGAGTGGAAAAACAGCTTGGAGTCCTCCGCGGTCCTGGCCCCTTCTCTCTGAAAATGTTTTTATAATCGAGGTATAGAGGCAGGCTGATCGTTGATCTCCTGGTGTGCAATACTCCAGGCCCACGGAGTCCTCCGTGCCGCTGTTCGCAACCGTCCTGCTTTAGACAATGCCAATCTGTGATGGAAATTTCTTGCAGCAGCAGAGTTTAGTAAATATCAATGATAAAAATTAAAACGAATAAAGAATGTTTGAGAATTAAACCAAAATCTGGTCTTTGAGCATTTATTATATTTTGCAAAATATGAGAATATAGATTCACAGGTACAACTGAATGAGCATTTCTAAACTAAAATCTAAACATCACATCATCATATAGTCAAAACCTCTCTTAAGCCACCCCTCTCACTTTATCTTTTAGCCTGGCCATAGTTGAAAAGAGGACATCATGAAAAGTCAAACCATCCTCACCTTCCCCTCTGCTCTCTGTTCTCAATATTAGCCTAAACAACAGTTTATCTCAGGAGGCAGAAGGAGACATGGTTTTGTGGCCTTCTCCACTTTGTCTGCTAAAAAGTTAAACAAATGAGAGGCTAGTGTCTTACTAAATAAAGCTTCTAGGCTAAGAGTTCATGGCTGCAGCTGTCCCTCTCTAGTCTTTAAGAGTCTAAGAGGAAGGAACAGCATTCTATGGAGGTTTTAAACAATCTTTAAGCAAATGGTTAAAACCATTAATCAATAATGGTTAAAATAAAATTTGCCACCACAGGGTCTCTCAACCAAAACAAAGGACGGTAAAACTGGACTTTTGATGACGTTGGGAAGTTGCGTGGAATTATGGGAGTTTTTAGTGTTAAACACCTTCGCTGCCGGTTAGAATGCATCAGTTCACAGACGAGTTTACCCATTCAAGTTTATTCACGTTACGTTTAGTAACGTTTATTCATGTTATTGTAATAAAATAGCTGCAGTTTCCCCAACATAATTAGGTTTTTCTTGATTATATTTTTATTTGTAGCAGACCAGTTAGCTAGTGAGCCAGCAAGCTAACAGTAGCCAGCAGCTAAAACACAAAATATTTCACATATCAATGTCACCTTTTGGATGGTTTCAACACCGGGGCGGACGGGGTTTGTTGTAACGTTAGCTAGCTACTAAACGAGTCTGAGAGACGGGTGTGGGTGGGGATTGTCGGGGAAATCTCCGCGACAGCGAGCCAGGACGTTCGATGCCTGTTGTGCAGCAGCAGAACATCTCTCAGCTGCCCGGAATTATCTCCCCTTCGCTTTTCAGTAATCTTAACTTTTCGTTTTGGTGCTTAACCCACCTTTTGTCGGGTTAATTTAGCTAACTGTCAGGGTCCCACTGTCACCTGCATTCACTCCTCCCTCTCATTCTCCAGCACTCACTCCTCCCTCGTCACTCACGCCGATCAGACGCTCCCAGTCCCCTCAGTACTAATTACACACACCTGAACCTCATCAAGCCACATCCTCAGTTCACCACCTGCAGCTAATGAACAACCACCTACATAAGCAGCACAGACACACACGCACTTTGTCTAGTCTCGTTTCTACACGACGCTCTGACTCACTCACGTTAAGCCTAGTTTATCCAAGTTTGCCTTACCAGTACTTCGTATCCTGTTGTCTGCTGCTGCTCTAAACCTGCCTGCTCAGCTACCAGATTCCTGCCTGTTGCTTCCTGCTCTTTGTTGAATCATTGTTAATAAAGATCTGCTTCACTACTCCAGTCTGTCTCCTGGTCATCCTTGACAGAAGACTAGACCAAGATGCAAGATCCAACAGAGCCCGCGGTGGATTCTGTTCACGATCCATTCACGGAGCTCGTACAGGCGGTTCAGTTCAATCTCTCCTGCCTTCTCCGCCTGTTAATCCGCCCACCGTGCCTGAAGAGATCCTCCGCTCAGCACAGAGACATTTGCTTCCGCAAACACCGGCTTCCTCGGCTACAGCTGCTGCCGCAGCTTCGAGTCCCATCGCCCGACCAGCGACATTCACTGGAGAGATGGAGGACTGCAGTGGATTTCTGCTCCAGGTGTCGCTGTATTTCCAGATGCAACCCACCTGTTTAACAACAACACGGCCCGAGTGGCCGTTGTGATCTCCCTGCTGTCAGGCCGTGCTCTCCAGTGGTCCCAGTCGTTATGGAACTCTAACTCCCGGTTGGTGACATCTTTGTCGGCTTTCATTCAACACTTCAAGGAAGTGTTTGGGCAGGTGCCGGCAAACCTTACCGTGCATGACCAACTTTACCGGCTTTGCCAGGGAGGATCGTCTGTGAGTACATATGCTCTCCAGTTTCGTACTTTAGCGGCTGCTAGTGGTTGGAACGAGACTGCCCTCATAACGGCATTCAGACATGGTCTCCACCTTGATGTTCGTCAGCTAGTAGTGGTGTATGATGACACCATGGGACTGGAAAACCTCATACAAAAGACTGTACGTGTGGCTTAACGCTTGTCTGCCTGTGAACCCTCTGCCACGGCCGTTTCCTCTCCTCCTTCAGTGTCGCCTAGCAGTATTCCAGCCGCTGAACCTATGCAAGTCAATTCTGCTCGCCTGTCACCTGCTGAGCGTCAGCGCCGCCTAGGGCTCAGGCTCTTTCTGTACTGTGGAGGGGAAAAACACTTCATTAGAGACTGCCCTATCCGTCCCCAGCGCCCAGCGGTGAGTGCCATTCAACTCCCTCCACTCCTGTACAAGTATTGACTACACGTATCTGTGTCACAGCGCATGCCCTCATCAACTCAGGCTCAGCGGGAAATTTCATCTCCATTCCCCTCCTCCAGACGTTAGGGGTCAACAAACGTCGGAGCCCGCAGGTTTTGGAAATTCACACCATCCAAGGCAAGCCGCTAGGAAAGGGTCGGATTCGCTATGTCTCCCCTACACTGACGCTCCGGGTAGGCAGTTTGCACTCTCAAAAACTCACCTTCATTGTTCTAGAAGACTCCACAGCCGAAATCATCCTGGGAAGGCCATGGCTAGTGCAACATCAACCTACCATCGACTGGACAACTGGAGAGGTTCTACAATGGGGAGAGGACTGTATTCATGCATGCGTAACACCGCTACAGAGGAACTCAATTCAATTCAATTTTATTTATAGTATCAAATCATAACAGAGTTATCTCGAGACACTTTACAGATAGAGTAGGTCTAGAACACACTCTATAATTTACAAAGCCCCAACAATTACAGTAATTCCCTCAAGAGCAAGCATTATAAATGGCTATTGCGACAGTGGCGAGGAAAAACTCCGTCTTGGGAAGAAACCTCAGCAGACCCAGACTCTTGGTAGGCGGTGTTTGACGGGGCCGGTTGGGGGTGTGAAGGCGATAATAGTCGCATTGAAGATAGTGGAACAGTGACTTTGAAGGTAGTCGTTGTAGTTCATGTCACAGCAGGACGTTGCGGGATGAAACGTGGCGCTGCAGAGCATGGGTGGGTGTAGCAGACGCAGCAGGACGCGGCCGGGCGTTGAAGGGAATCGCAGAGCTATGCTAAGAAGAAACATAAGGACTCCGGGGAGTAAATTTCCCAGAGCTAGGTTAGTAACAAGCAGTTCCGGGACAGGATGCATACAAAAGGAAACAAATGAAAACATTAATGAGAGGCTGTACTGGCCTGCCCCCCTCTACTCACACTATATTATTGATTATATGATCAATAAATCTGATGACTACGAAGAGAAGCAGGTGGGCCGGGTTAGGCGGACGCTGCAACTCCTCACTCCACTATAGACCCATATCTAACCTAAATATAAGCTTTATCAAAGAGGAGAGTTTTCAGTTTACTCTTAAATGAGGCAATGGTGTCTGCCCCCCGAACCCAGACTGGGAGCTGGTTCCACAGGAAAGGAGCCTGGTAGCTGAAGGCTCTGGCTCCCATTCTACTTTTGGAGACTCTAGGAACCACAAGTAACTCTGCATTCTGGGAGCGCAGTGCTCTAGTGGGACAATAAGGTACTAAGAGCTGTTCTAGATAGGATGGTGCTTGACCATTTAGGGCTTTGTAGGTCAGGAGAAGGACTTTAAAGTCAATCCTGTATTTTACAGGAAGCCAATGCAGAGAAGCTAAAACAGGAGAAATATGATCTCTTTTCTTAGTTCTCGTCAGAACACGTGCTGCAGCATTCTGGATCAGCTGGAGAGTCTTAAGGGACTTATTTGAGCAACCTGACAGTAGGGAGTTACAATAGTCCAGCCTGGAAGTAACGAATGCATGGACCAGTTTTTCAGCATCGTTTTGAGACAGGATATTCCTAATTTTGGCAATATTACGAAGATGAAAAAAGGCTGTTCTCGATGATTGTTTTAGATGGGCGTTAAAGGATATATCCTGATCAAAAATAACTCCTAGATTTCTGACAGTAGTGCTGGAGGCTAGGACAACACCATCCAGAGTAGCTATATCTGTAGATAATGAAGTTCGGAGGTGTTTAGGGCCCAGCACAATAACAGTTTTGTTACAGTTTAACATCAGAAAATTATAGGTCATCCAGGATTTTATATCTTTAATACATGCTTGAAGTTTAGCTAACTGACTTGTTTCGTCTGGTTTGATTGACAAGTATAATTGGGTGTCGTCCGCATAGCAGTGATAGTTAATTGAGTGTTTCCTAATGATATTACCAAGAGGAAGCATATACAAGGAGAACAAAACTGGTCCAAGCACCGAGCCCTGTGGAACGCCATGCATAACCCTTGTGTACTTAGAAGATTTATCATTAACATTAACAAATTGAGATCGATCAGAAAAATAAGACTTAAACCAGCTTAGTGCAATTCCTTTAATTCCGACTAAGTGTTCCAATCTCTGTAACAGGATTGTATGGTCAATAGTGTCAATAGCAGCACTAAGATCTAATAAAACAAGTATGGAGACAAGTCCTTTGTCTGCAGCAGTTAGAACGTCGTTAGTAATTTTCACCAGTGCCGTCTCTGTGCTATGGTGCTTTCTAAATCCTGATTGAAAGTCTTCAAATAAGCTGTTGCTATGGAGAAAATCACATAACTGATTAGCAACTACTTTCTCAAGTTAGCAACTACTTTCTCAAGGATCTTGGAGAGAAAGGGAAGGTTAGATATAGGTCTATAGTTTGCTAAGACCTCAGGATCGAGGGTGGGTTTTTTCAGAAGAGGTCTTATCACGGCTACTTTAAATGACTGCGGTACATAACCTGTTAAATATCACATATATGTAATCTCGTTGGGATGGGGTCTAAGAGACAGGTAGATGGCTTTGCTGAGGATACCTTTACCATTAGTTGTTGAAGGTCTATAGGATAAAAACAGTCTAAGTAAATGTCAGGTGTAGTCGTTCTTTCTAGCAGTCCTGCGTTGAAAGGTGAACCATTAGAAGTTGAGGGCAAAAGGTGATGAATTTTATTTCTAATTGTTGTAATTTTATCATTAAAGAAGCTCATGAAGTCATCACTGCTCAGAGCTAGAGGAATAGATGGCTCAGTAGAGCTGTGACTATCTGTCAGCCTGGCTACAGTGCTGAAAAGAAACCTTGGGTTGTTCTTGTTTTCTTCCATTAATGATGAGTAATAGTCTGATCTGGCATGTCTGAGGGCCGTCCTATAGGTTTTCAAACTGTCTTGCCAGTCCAAACGAGACTTCCATTTTGATGGAGCGCCATTTACTTTCAAGTTTTCGCGAGTTTTGCTTTAATTTACGAGTTTGGGAGTTATACCAAGGTGCTAGTTTCCTTTGCTTCATCTTCTTCTTTTTTAGTGGAGCAACAGAGTCTAAAGTAGTCCATAGGCAGGCCGTAACACCATCTACACAATTGTCGATTTGAGAGGGACTTAAGTTTACATACAGGTCCCCTGTTGTATTAAAACAAGGTAATGAGTGTAGTGATGTTGGAATGTCTTCCTTAAATTTAGCTATAGCACTGTCCGATAGGCCTCTAGTATAGAAGCTTGTCCGATAGGCCTCTAGTATAGAAGCTTTTATCTAATGTCGTATAATCGGGTATGAAGAATTCGAAAGTAATTAAGAAGTGGTCTGATAATAAAGGATTTTGCGGGAATACTAATACATCTTCAATTTTGATACCATATGCCAGCACGAGATCGAGGGTGTGGTCAAAACAGTGTGTGGCCTCATGCACACTCTGACTGAAGCCAATAGAATCTAGAACTGAGTTGAAAGCAGTAGTAAGGCTATTGCTGTCAACGTCCACATGGATATTAAAATCACCAACAATAAGTACTTTGTCTGATTTAAGTACTACACATGATAAAAATTCAGAATACGGACCTGGAGATCGGTAGACAACAACAAATATAATTGGCTGTACTGATTTCCGTGTTGGATGTTGAAGATTAAGAACAAGACTTTAAAAAGGGTTATAATTTAGTTTGGGTTTAGGGTTAATTAACAGGCTTGAATCAAATATGGCTGCAACTCCCGCTCCTCGGCCTGAGCCTCTAGGAATTTGAGTATTAATATGACTGGGAGGAGTCGCTTCATTTAGACTAACATATTCTTCATGGCCCAGCCAGGTTTCAGTAAGACAGAATAAATCAATTTGATTATCAGATATCAATTCATTTACTAGTACTGCTTTAGAAGACAGAGATCTAACATTCACTAATCCACATCTAATTTTCCTATCCTTTTCTATCATTGCAGTTATAATTGGAATAGTACTAGTACTACATGTTACTGGAATAGCACTAATACCACACGTTACTGGAATAATAATAGTACTACTTGTTATCCTGCAGAAAAAATTTTCAGAATCATCCACTTGTATAGTGTTATCAGGATCAATACCTGGGGGACATGAATCTGTGATATCTCCTCCAAAATCTCCTTCTTCATCCACAAGCAATGGACCCCGGTTTCCCGTCTGTTCCACCACCATCGAGAGCCCCGATGTTCTTCATCAAGTGGACCTTCCCGTTGTTTACAAAGACTTCGAGGACGTGTTCAGTAAACAACTGGCTCCTAAGTTGCCTCCACATCGGCCCTGGGACTGTGCGGTTGACCTGAACCCTGGAGCCATCGTCCCTAAGGGACGGGTCTATCCCCTCTCCATCCCAGGACAGAAAGCCATGGAGGAATATGTGAAGGAGGCCCTTCAGCAGCAGTTCATTCGCCCATCCACATCTCCTGCCGCTTCCAGTTTCTTTTTTGTGGCCAAAAAGGATGGAGGTTTGAGACCATGCATTGACTACAGATCCCTTAACTCCCAAATCATAAAGTTCAGATATCCCCTTCCTCTGGTTCCGGCGGCCCTGGATCAGCTGCGGGGAGCCTGCATCTTCACGAAGTTGGATTTACAAAGCGCCTACAACCCGATCCGCATCCGTCGAGGTGACGAATGGACGACAGCCTTTGTCACCCCCTCTGGACATTAGGAGTATCAGGTCATGCCTTTTGGACTGGCTAATGCTCCAGCTGTATTCCAGGGATTCATGAATGAGGTCTTTCGGGAATTCCTCAACCGCTTTGTCGTGGTCTACATTGATGACATCCTCATCTATTCCTCTTTTCTCTCTGAACACCAACTACACGTCCGTCAAGTGCTGAAGAAGCTCAGAGAGAACGACCTGTATCTGAAGCTGGAGAAATGTGAGTTCCACACCCCATCTGTGCAGTTTCTGGGTTACGTCCTCGACCAACACGGGGTCCAGATGGACCAAAAGAAAGTGGACACCATCCGTCATTGGCCTCTTCCCTCCACCATCAAGGACCTCCAGCGGTTTCTGGGATTTGCCAACTTTTAAAGACGTTTCATCCTCGGCTACAGTGACATCAGTGCTCCTCTGACCTCGGCCCTCAGGGGGCAGCCCAAATCCCTGTCCCTGACTCAGGAGGCCATCACCGCCTTTGCTCGTCTCAAGGATGCCTTCATAACCGCTCCCATCCTGGCTCATCCTAACCCGGACCTGCCCTTTGTTGTTGAGGTTGACGCGTCCTCCACTGGGGCGGGAGCGGTACTGTCACAACGGCAAGGAACGCCTCCCAGACTCCATCCCTGTGCCTTCTTCTCCAAGAAGCTGTCTACAGCAGAACAGAATTACGTCATCGGAAACCGGGAACTACTGGCTATCAAACTGGCCCTTGAGGAGTGGAGACATTGGTTAGAGGGAGCCAATCACCAGTTCAAGGTCATAACAGATCATCGCAACCTGGAATACATCAGAGAGGCAAAACGATTGAATCCTCGCCAGGCCCGTTGGGCTCTCTTCTTCACTCGCTTTGACTTCCACATCAACTATAGACCAGGCAGTAAGAATGGCAAGGCTGATGCCCTCTCCCGTCTCCATCAATCAACAGCTGAGGATCTCCAACCCGAACCCATCATACCTCCTGCTGATCGTCAATCCTATCGTCTGGGACATCGACGAACAGATCACCCAGGCAAACCTTCACCTTCCCGCTCCGCCAGGAGGTCCCGAAGGGGTGGTCTTCGTTCCTCCTCATTTCCGTACCATCCTGCTGGACTCAGCCCACACCGTTCCGGGTTCGGGACATCTGGGTAGGAAGCGTACCCTCTCCCTCCTCCGCCAACGGTACTGGTGGCCCACCATCTCTCAGGATGTGTCCCGTTATGTTTCCGGCTGTTCGGTTTGTGCCATAACAAACACCCCCAGAAATCTCCCAGAAGGCAAGCTCATGCCCCTTCCTGTTCCTCGACGCCCATGGTCCCACTTAGGGATAGACTTCATGACTGACCTTCCTTTATCTGATGGCCACACCTGCATCCTGGTAGTAGTGGACAGGTTCTCCAAGGGGTGTAGGCTGATTCCTCTACCCGGGCTTCCCACTGCCCTCATGACGGCAGAAGCACTCTTCTGTCATGTGTTCAGGAACTTCGGCATTCCAGAGGACATCGTCTCGGACAGAGGACCACAGTTCATCTCCAGAGTTTGGCAAGCCTTCTTCAGACCCCTGGGAGTGACAGTCAGTCTATCGTCAGGTTATCACCCTCAGACAAACGGACAAACAGAACGGAAGATCCAAGAAATTGGACGTCATCTCAGGACCTACTGCCACCAGAACCAGAACAGTTGGAGCCGTTTTCTCCCCTGGGCAGAATATGCTCAGAACTCCCTTCGTCAAACCACCACAGGTCTCACCCCTTTCCAATGCATCCTGGGGTATCAGCCCCCGCTTTTCCCTTGGTCGGGTGAGCCATCAGAGGTGCCTGCCGTCAAACACTGGTTCCGTAGCAGTGAAAGGGTATGGAATGCGGCTCACGTGCAGCTTCAACAGGCTGTCCGCAGGCACAAGGACAATGCAGACCGGCGTCGGTCCGAAACTCCAACCAACCCGGCCAGAAAGTGTGGCTGTCCACTTGGGACCTTCGCCTCCGCCTGCCTTGCCGAAAGCTCAGCCCTCGCTACATTGGACCCTTCACCATACAGAGGCAGATAAATGACGTCACCTACAGACTGAACTTTCCTTCTCCCTACAGAATCTCACCTTCATTTCATGTCTCCCTTTTGAAACCCTTTGTTGGATCATTGTTAATAAAGATCTGCTTCACTACTCCAGTCTGTCTCCTGGTCATCCGTGACACTAACCGTAAAGACAGCTAAACGCGAAGGGGGGAGAAATTCGGCAGAGAGGAGATTTTCGGCACATGTAGCTACCGCTATGGATGGCCGCTGTTGTGACTCGGTGCTGGGTCTGATATAGTCTGTTTCCCGACGTTTAATTAAACTGCCGTTAGCGTCGTAAGCACCAGGCACTGGAGATAAGTTCTGGCCGGGCGTTGCTGTAATGAAAGTAGCTGGCTGATAGCTGACTGGGGGCTAATGGTAACTAGCTAGATATATGTCCCGGGGCTGTTGTCAGCTGTCATCCCGACTGAATCTCTCTGCGCCGGGGGAGTGAGTGACGGTGTGCTGTAGCGACCATCATTGTCTCCTTTGCCCCACTTCAATATACAAGCCCCGGTGTAGGGCAAAGGTTTTGCAGCACATGCAGGTGCATGTAAAGAATGCCATTCAACATGGTTAGTTCCCTCCATCAGCTTTGTGCTATGCCATTATAATTTGTTTGTTTATAACTACTGCTACTTAGAAAGCTTACTAATAGTAACTTTACATACTAGTTGCTTTATTTTATAGGGTAAGCACATAATGCTTTTGTCCCTTCATAGATTTCTTCTTAACAAAATGCCACCAAGCCTTCAAGAGTGGAAGCAGTGGTCACTTCCACTGCCCTTTCTGCCTCAAGACCACAATAAAAAGGCAGGCTATACTGAGGCATTTGCACATCTGTAGGCCACCGCTCTATGACGCCCAGTTGGACGCTGATGCAGACTGCAGAGAGATGGGCATCAATTCCCAGACAGAGGAGTGCAAAGGTCTGAAATCACTCTTCATTTTCTGTGGAGCTGCATTGGCTGTGTTCACTTAATGCTGTTAGTTGATTGTCAGTTTGATTGTCAATTCTCTGCAGCAGGATCTGTGAACCTACCTCATCTCAGCACTGACAAACTGCCTGTACCAGTGAGTGTATGTGTGTGTGTGTGTGTGTGGTACATGATAGTGAAATACAAGGACAAAGAGACCCAGCAGAGAGACCCCAAGACCCATCGCCAGAATCCTTCTTGCCATTCAGTCCTAACCTGAACAACCCTCCGAGTAAGCCATGCAAAGTTGCCAAATGTACTTTGTCCTTTTTTTTTCAGCAACATATCTTTAACAGCTATGTAAACTACATTTGTCCAAACTAATGAACTTGCTAAACACTTTTTCCAACATTTCATTCTGATTAACAGGTAACAGGAAGAATCCTTTTACTGTCCATCCCAGCTATCATTTTTGGGCACCTTGGATTGAGCGAGGCACAGAAAGTCGAACACTGTGCTAAACACAAAGTTTTTAAAAGCTCAAGGTCCAAGAAACTCAATGACAATGACATCAATATTACTGGAGACAGACTCTCAAATAAATTGATGAATTTGAAGGTATCCTCCACATAGTTTGTATCACCCTTTATTTTGTTCTTTTCACAAAGGACTCTCATGGAATCTTTGTCTGTTATAAGCCTACAAATTGTAGAGACAGTTGTATGGAAGCAAAGTGGCTTTTTGATGCAGTTGAATAGATTGAAGTCACAACAATAGGCCTAAATGTTAGTGGGGATAATATAACACATTGTCAACCCACATTTACTGTAATTATTCTTTCCATTGACCTACACAGGTGGACGCAGTGCGTAAGCTCTGTAAGGAATGTGGTGTCGACTCTTGCGGTTCCAAGATAGATAGAAGACAGGTTACGTTGGAAGAGCAAGGCGGGGTGAGCTGTGGGGGATATATTCTGAGGATCCCTACCCTGGATTCTGCAGCCATTTCTGCCAACTAACGGCAGGATTTCCTGAGGAGGGAAAACAAGGATCTGCACACACAAGAAAACAAAAATAAACATGTTACACTCTTTCCAAGACTGCTTTTTGTTTTTATATTCTATATTGTTTTCACACTTCACTGGGACATTGCTGCAAATACAACTGCTTATTAGCAAGGCGAGAGGGCAAGAGACGGGAGGCTCCAGAGGCCTGTACTACGAATCAAGATTAACAAGCCCTGGATTTCTTTCAGTTATCCGGCTTCACTAACCCTAACAACCGCGGTCACGACGGTGGTTAACAACTAGTTCAGTCAACTCAGGGTTTCCCAATCCAGCATGTTCACATAAAAGAGGCGGTGTTTGCGCACCACGACCAATCACAAACATCTACCAGAGCCAAGAAGAGCAAATTATAATTTTACATGAATATGAAGAACACAGACACGGTTTTACAGGCAAGACGCAATACAGTCGCTGCTTCCTAAAACAGGAAGGAAAGCTGGCAAAATGAATAGTGGACGCTGTAGATGCGTAAATCACAACTCTTATCATATCACTTCCTCATCAGTCAGGCACTAGATCTGACCATAATTACACTTGTGTTTTCCAGTGTTGCCACAGTTACTTTGAAAAAGTAACTTAGTTACTTTACAGATTACTTGATTTTAAATGTTAAAAGTTAGATTACAAGTTACTTTATTAGTTACATTCAGCAGCTGCCGACAACACCCCTACAGCCTCAACATAAACATGACAACCGGTTTACTGTGAGGCAGCTCGGCATTGCCAGTAGTAGGATCTGGTTTATTACGGCACGAAAGAGAGAGAGTCAACCGTGTTTAAGGGCAGCATTTCCTCTACAACATAGGCCTACTGCCCGACCAACTTCTTCAACTCTCCCCCACTTACTGGTTTTGCACCGAAGTCCAGCTTTTGTTGTTTGGGTGGTGGGGGGCCTCCTGCTCTCTGCTTCGCACCACCTGCTGTGACTTGCTCTGTATGTTTGACTGCAGTGCTGCGACTCCAAATGGTTCTTCAAATTTGACGTAGTGTTTTTGTAGATAGATAGCACTTTGTCGCCACCAGCACAGAGTGTACAACGAACCTTAATATTGCCGTCTTTAGCTGGCACAAACTCTAAATAGTGACTGTATTTCCAGCTAGAAAACGCGCATCTCTCTCCTCCCTCCATTGTTGTTTACGTTTGTGTCGCTGCTGGTACACGTGAACTGTCCACATGCTGAAAACGTGACTTGTTGCATACGTGACTTCACTCCCCGAGACGCAAGAAGAAAGCAAAAATATATATTTTTACTAAGGAAAATGACAAAAATAGTAATGCACAGTGACTTGGATAAGTAACTTTAATCTGATTACTGGTTTGGAAATAGTAACGCGTTAGATTACTCGTTACTGAAAAAAGTGGTCAGATTAGAGTAACACGTTACAAGTAACGCGTTACGTGGCATCACTGGTGGTTTCCATAAACTGTCGTTGCTTTAGCCTATTATTTCAGTTGCAACCCTGGCAGTGGTAAGCGATCGTGCGAGCAAATAAAAAATATAAAAACATAATTAAAACTGATGTGCGCATTGGGGACACACAGCTCAAGAAGCCGACATGTAATTCCCTCCCATTAAAATATATATATTTCATAAAAATACCCATCAGGGAATGTTAACGGGGTTGTCGGTCTCTAAATGTTTTAACTTTTATGAGCGCACCCCTCTCCCCCATCTCTCTCTCTCTCTCTCTCTCTCTCTCTCTCTCTCTCTGCACCGAGCTCCGCCTGATCTTCTAAGAACGGTGACGCCGTTATCAGTTGAGTATTGATTGGTCAGTAGGCGGTGCTTTAACACCAGTTGAACTCTAATCTCCAACTTAACTTGCTCCGGACCAGGTTAGGTGTTCAGCATGAGTTACCACGGCGATTGAACCCGATAACAACTAATCCACCTTCGTGGTACAGAAAACCCTGGGTTGAACTTGAAGTTAGCTCGTTAACGCCATATCTTGCTTCGTAGTAAAGGCCTCAGGTTGCAGCCAGAATTAATTTTTTAGTTTGACTATAATCTGCATTTATTTTATAGACGGACATATATTTTTAAGTATTTTATTCATCAGTATGATAGTCTGCATTTATCTTGTAGACATATATTTTTTAAGTATTTTATTCATTTGTATGATTGCCGTTACTGTTTAGTTAAAAAAAACACTGAATATATTTTTAAGTATTTTATTCACGAGCTTTTACTTTGAAAAGTAGAAGCTTGGGGAAGCTTTTACTTAGAAAAGTAAGAGATATTTTGTAAGTATGTAATTAAAGTATTATATTCCGGAGGGCACCAGGCGGGATGGCATGAGACGGGGACGCAAGCTTTTATTTTGAAAAGAAGAAGGTCGGGGATGGCACCAGGCGGGACGACATAAGACGGGACGGCATGACATGGGACGCTTGGGGCTGCAGCCATACAGTCTTGTCTTCTTGCCTGCCGAAATCATAGACTGTATATAAGAAGGCCGAAATACAACTGCACGCAGCTAGAGGGCAATGTTGGTCAGTCTACATTAGAACCCTTTATTTAGAGAGCGTGGCCAACTAGGGAATCGAATGTTCTGAGCATACCGTTCTGCGATTGGTTCCGAGGTGGTCACGTGTTTCATGGACTCCATGTTTGATACCAACATTCATCTGATTCCCATTGATATAGTGCAGGGAATAATGGAAAAATGTAATAAATTATTTTAAAAAAATGACATAAATCACTGAAAAAATGCCCAACTGTTGTGCGTTTGGCTGCTTTGGGAAGCAGCATAAGATTTCACAAGTCACCCCATGAAGCAAAAAGGCAAAACGTATGGGAGCTGTTTAGGGATGTCCCGATCAGGTTTTTTTGCCCTCGAGTCCGAGTCCGAATTATTTGATTTTGAGTATCTACCGATACCGAGTCCCGATCTGATACTTCTGTAATATATAAAAAAAGAATAAAGAAGAGCGAAAAAACAGATCCAGGATGTTCCTTATTTTTTATTTAATTCACCTTATTTTAACATTCAACAACTCTGTTAACAAACAGAGCACTTCTGTGAGGTAGCTTGAACAATCAAGTAATAACATAAATTCTTCACTTTTGGACTTTAGTGCAACAGTAAATATAAAAAAAAAAGTCTAATATAAAAACAAATAGCATCTCAACTTAAAATACCCGACAGGCATGTAAACAAATAAAAAAATAAAAGTGCCTCAGTGTTTGCAAAGCCAGTAATGTGCTTTTAGGAACTGCACTCCTAACTCTTACTGTCATCACAGTAGTAAGTTTCACAGAAGGAAATGTATGTTTTTCTTAATGAAAACTAACATCTCTACCTTGTCAGGTTTGAGCCTGTTTCTGTTCTCATCAAGGACGTTTGCAACGGCACTAAAAAGTCTCTCACTGTCCACAGAGCTGCAGGGGGCATTGAGATACTGGGTTGCAACAGCAGCCATAGAGGGAAACTGATTAGCATGTTCTTTCCAGTACTGAAGTGGTCGCTTTTCTTAGGGTTGTTTTTTTCTGAGAAGTAGGTCTGCACTTGAGTTTCTGTTGATGTGGTACTCACGGACCATCCCTGTGACTGCCTCGCTTGTAAGATTTCCGTAAAAGGCAATGTCCAGGCTGCTACATGCTTCATGATGTGGTGCCTTGCTCACTGGCTCTGCTGCATCCTCATTTTCCTCTGGCACTGCACTGACAGCCCTCCTCCCCTCTGTCTTTGCCACCTCCTGGATAAGGTGTTCCTTTGCAAGCAACTTTGTGAAAAAGCTAGAAACAGATAAAAGTAACACACAATTCAATACAGTAAGACAAGAAGAGACACCACATAGCACAGCTCTTCAGTTAGGCAACTGCCTACACATGTACTCAATTAATAAACAATAAAAAAAATCTAACCTAAGAACTAAATTACCCAAAACTAAATTAAAAAGGAAGTAAAAAATAAATTGGCTTAATACTGGTGTCTGGTGGTGATGACTTGACTTTATATAAACATGATGTACAAAAGGTGCATTTTAATTTTACTATACTTGCCCATCTTTGTATCTGGGATCTAGAAGAGTGGCGATGTAGAAGAGTGGCTCAGTTTCAACATCAGCAAAGCGCTTCTCCACTCCCTCCACTGTTTTTATTCCCTGGTCATCATCATCCTCCCGAGACAGAACATGTCTGAGGACTAATGAGTGAATGAATGACTTAATGAATGCATTGGATTATAGTTTGTTTCAAACAACATCAATAAATGTTACAGTATAAAGTAATAAATAAAAATACAAATGACTTGTTATGGCAGGGATCACATCAGCTGCAGTTGCAGTCTCCCTGCTCACATCCCTGGTCAGCTCTTCAAAGGGGGATAGCACATCAGCAGTCTTATTCATCAGCTCCCACTGGTGAGCTGTCAGTGTTGCTGGTAGAGTGCGCTCAGCTGCAAAGAAACTAAGAGCACGTTTTTGTTGCAGTAGGCTCTGCAGCATGTAGAGGCTGCTGTTCCATCGTGTCTGTACATAAGAGAACATGATTCACTTTATTTTCGTGCAAATTAGGTGCAGAGCACGTAATGTATTAGTGGCTTACTAAATCAAGTGTATGGGAAATAATAATAAAATAGAAATACATTAAAGAATGTTACGAGAGGAATCTCATCTTACTGTAGGCGCTTGGTATCCATATTTAGGTCCATCTGTATGTCTTCTAGTCGAGAGTAGGCCAATGGGGAGTGTTTAAAATGGCCTACAATCTTCCTTGCGTGGCCAGGGTCTCTGTCATGCTGCGCTGAGACAGCAGGCCCTCATGCACACAGAGTTGACAGGAATGGGCGACACAGCCCACACTCGGCACCCCCATCCCTCATAGCTTTCTTCATATTTGCCGCGTTGTCACGCAAAATTACGTGGACCCGTTGCTTGTCAATTCCCCAGTTATTTGGCATCTTTTCCATCGATTGCTGGATGGGCTCTGCGGTGTGCGATCAGCGAAATTCCTGGACATGTAGGGTCGCACGGCGTAAAACAAAACTTGAGTCAATCCATTGTGCGGTAAAGCTTAGTAGAGACATGGGAGCTACGGGCGAACTCCAGATGTCTGTGGTGAACGAAACATGGGGTACATCTGATAACAGGACAAGTAGTTTGTCAGAAATCTTCTTATAAAAGGGCTGCCAGAGCTTTCTCGGTGAAATAGTGGCGAGAGAGCATTTCAAATCAAGGTTCTACGTGCTCCATAAGCATAATAAATCCAGGGTTCTCTACAAAGGCGAATGGCAGGTCACTCATTTCGATCATTTGTGCTATCTTGGCTGTGATGTCCTGCGCCTTCGCGCTGTCACGGGGCATTTTTCCTCTCCTCTTCAAACTCTCCTGCAGCGTGAGCTGACTCGTCCTCGGCTGGGTTGCCTGGGTAAACTCACTGTATTGTGTCGGGTGTTTGTTTTTGAGGTGCTGTATCAGGTTTGTTGTGTTAAATGTAGCCTTTTCCTTTCCACCTCTTGCAATCCCAAGTTTACATATCTCACAGTTTGCTATGGCAATGTTGTTGTCATCAACTTTATAATACCTCCAGACGACCAGACCGCAGACATACTCGCGATTTCCGCTTCAAGCTTCTTCCGTGTTCTACTTTGCCGGCATTTAACCAATAGCGTCTCTGAAACAAAGTGATGTCATGCCGCACGCGTTGCTGTTTCTGTGTGGAGTCAAAAGGGTCTAACTCTGTGCCACCGCATGTGTTAAAAAATAATGAGAATATATATACATATTAGAGGTGGGCGATATATATCGTTTAGACGATAATATCCAAAATGTTGTCTGGACGATATGCAAAATTGGGATATCGAATATTTCATAATTTGTACAATCCGACCCCCCAAACATGAAAAGAGCTGAAGGAAGTTAAAGTTTTTTTTTTACTGTATTTTTTGTACAAAATCACGATCGTCCCGCACGAGAAGCTGCTACTAGTTCTTACCTGTGCGTTACGACGTTCACTCATGTCAACAAAGATGACGGTGCGCGATTGTCCAGCGGCTCTCCTGTCGGTGTATATTTATACAAGTACGTACAGCCACACTGAACTAATCAATACAGGACCACGATACAACACAGCCGTTACGAGAGCCTTCCAGGCGGCTCATAACATCCCGGAGGAAATAGCCTGATCGAGCCCTCCAGGTTGTTGTCGGCGCTAGCACGCCGAGCTAGCTATCTACCGACAGAATGAGAAAATAACTCCGGCACGACCAGAGGCGGAGGACTGCATTTTGTGCACAATGAATGGAGTACCAACTGCAGGATCGTTGCCCAGTACGGCTCACCTGACCTGGAGCCCTGTCGGTAATATACTGACCATTTTGATTACTACGAAAACAGCACACTGCCGTCTACATAGCCCCCGATGCTAAGGTTAGCAAAAGTTTGGTTCACTGCTAACCATAGTGAACAAACTGCAGCGCGATCACCTGGATATGGGATACAGGGGACTTTTACAAGGTGTCCTTAAAGTCTGTTCCCCTCCAGCTTTCTCCTAGCATGTAGATTGTGTTACTAGAGGGAAGAACACACTAGACCATGTATACTCTAACATCAAAAAAGCACACAGAACTGCACCTCTCCCTCACCTGGGCCAGTCAGATCACATCCAACTCCTGATCCCAGCATAAATCCCGGTCAGAAGGACTATACAGCCAAGTAGAAGGACTATCAGAACCTAGTCTGACCCAGCTCCAGGACAGCTTCCAATAAGGACATGGTTGTGTGCAATATGTTACAGAACAGAGCCCTTTGTTTATTGTTATGATTTCATCTTGCTTGTACATTTTCCCAAGAGAACCACCAAAATAGCCTCCGAACAGGGCTTCTTTTAACTTCTACAAGGATTTCAAAAATATCGTCTGAATATCGATAGAGATATTGAAAAACAATATCGAGATATTCATTTTTGTCAATATCTCCCACCCCTAATACATATATATCTGAGAGGGAGGTCCATAACGTCCGATTCCAATCGAGTCTGAAACCACGTGATCGGCCCGATTTCTGATCAAGTGAT
>NC_041340.1:29854220-29904081 GCF_004354835.1 Perca flavescens
TGCGTCTTGATAACATGCCAAAATGGCATACGAATTGGCGTGTCATACATACGCCACCTCATGAGATCAGTCTGCACCTCAAGATGTCTGAATGAAAATGGGTACCCATGAGTGCCCCAGATGTGCCTAATTTATTTTAATACATTTTTGTAAAATTTTGATTTATGACTACATCAACTTGACAGTGCTGAGCTGCATCTCAAATTAATCTGGGCCCAGTTGTTCAAATCAACTATGTAAAGAACAGGTAGAATAGCCAGTATGGGGTCACCACAACATAATACTGGCCTGTATTGTCCTGTACAACATCACTTCCAGGCGCAATGTCCCTCTCTGTGATGATGTTTATGATACACCTGAACCTATCGACACAAACCAACCTTTGGCGTTCTCTCAGAATGAGGGACTGACTGGACTTGCAATACAGGATGCAATTATTAGAAAGTACTTTTGACTGCATCTGTATATTAAGTAGGACAAATAAAGTGTGTTTCTGTTGCAGGCAACAGCGCCGACCTGGTAGGGTTAATCTATTTAATATTGTGTTGGTCATACTATAAAAGATTTATTGTTTGTCTTTGTTGAATAATACCGCAGATAAAGGTCTTAACATTTTTTCAATTGCAATATTAGTTAAAAAAATTAAAATAATAATAAAAATAAAATCAACACTCAAAATTATTCTGCTAGCCGACAGGTCAACCGCTAGCAAAATTACGAATCCCACTATGGCCACGCCAAGACGCGCCCTACGAAGCAGCTCGATTGGTTGCGGTTAGGCATTTCACCTCGAGTGGTTAGGGGATTGGTCAGGGGATAGGACCTGTACATGTAAGCATGGACGCCTGGCCAATAGTAGTGTGTGAACGCTATTGAAGGACGGGTCTTGGCGTGGCCATAGTGGGATTCGTAATATCGCATTCGGGCACGCCAGCAAGTATGGTACATTTGAACACACACATCACTTCTCTTATGAAGCAATTTTATTGTCATTTATGGTAACGTTAGTGCTATTGTTTAGCTAGGCCACTTACCTTGGCTGTTAAGTTTCCATTTTCTGATTCTTCGTCAGGACTTGTGCTTTCATTTGTCGAATTTGGCAGCTCAAACTGTGATGTGTTATACTCTTTACACCTCTTCAAAAAATCCATAAAGTAAGCCCGGGCTGTTTGGACTATCTCTAATCGTTTGTCTCGGCTGGTCTGCTTCATGGTCAGAGCTCCTACCAGAGCAGGCAGCAGCAGGTATTTCAGGTCTGCCGTGGCTATCTCCTCAAGCTCTTCATTGCGGCTGAACAGGTCGAGCTGGGCCACCATTCTAGACGCTTCTTCCAACATACTGATACCACGTTTAACTTTCACCTGGATACTGGTAGAGCCAAGTGGTTCGTTTGCAATGTCTACCTCCTCAAATATCTTCCACCCACGATCTAGTAAGTCACATAATTTAGAAGGCTCTGCAGCTGAAACATCGTTGGTATTTTCACATTCCGCCATCTTGTCCTATCCTTCTTCTTCTTCTTTTCTTGTTTTCTTTCTTCTTCTTCTTCTTCTTCTAGCTTTCTGACAGACTAGATGCCTTGCAGCACATTGCTGCCTCTCACAGGTCAGTGTCGGTATCATTCGGAGGTATTGGCATTCTCAGATGGGTCAGACAATACAGAAAAATGACAGTACAGGGAGTAGTTGTACAATGTGTACATAAATATAGCCTACAGCTTATGGTTACCGCTCATAAAAATGAATAACGGTCCGTTTATGGTCAGTGTATCTTTTGGTCATTCAATTTTCCTTTCATAAACAGGTAAAAACAAAAAAAGAACGGTTGTTTGATTTTCGTTTCAAAATACAAAATTTGAAATTGAAATACAAGGCGTTTTTTGCTTGTCATGGTCTAAAGGGGATAAGAGATATTTAAAATATGCTTTGATATTCATTTTCTATTTCATATAACTGTTAATATTAATATTTACAGTATATGCTTTGGAACCCTACTCTGATGATGCTTGAGGGGAATTTTCAAAATGTCACATTTATTTATTTCCCCACACAAATTGCAACAGAAACTCTTTCAACTGATCTAGTCTCATAAAAGTCTCCTCTATGAAAAAGTCCCAAGAAATCCAAGTGGTGGAAAGTATTGAAAAATACTGAAATCGGTGATGCCAGTTTCCCATTGCAGCCTATGTTAAGTTATCCGTGCCTGTATTGCCCTAATGTGGGAATTTTTTTGCTTTTCGGACTTCTGTAGTATATTACGATGTGAAGGCAACACATTAAATCCAGACCGAATACCATTTCGAAACCCTCAGGGGTTGTCCTAATCAAATGAGAAAATGCAGATAACACATTCATAAAAGAAATTATACAGATATCAGTGCTCTTAGTGCCAAACTGTCTGAGAAAATTTGCAGCTTCCTAATGTGGGACAATCATTTGCCTAATGTAGGACACTGTAAAGTCTATGTTAAAAGGCCTAAACCATGGTGCACCTTCATTCATGAATGATAGTAAAACGTCCTCAATTATGTAGATTAATTTTATGTCATTTTACCATTTGCAATTGTTGTTCCTGTTGTAAACCAAGGTTTATAATGAAACATGAACAATTTAGCATCATCAAGCAAATAAAACAATATGATGGTTTTGATGCATTTATTATAAACTCATGAATATATTGTTGTGTGTTGCGGGAGGATGAGGACCCAAATGCAGAGAGAGGCAGGCAGGCAGGAGATGGTGGAACTCAAGGTTTTAATGTAATTGAAACAAAAAGCGGCAGCACAAAGACTGGAAAACTTATAAACCAAAACTGACGGTCAAAACACAGGTAGGAGCAGAGTGACGCAGGAACAGACACAAGGCACTGGACGGAAACACAAGGGCATGGTCACAAACCAAACGGACACAGACACAAAACGATCTGACACAAGACAAGGGGAAAACAGAGGCTAAATACATGAGGTGATGGGTAAATGAGAAACAGGTGAGACAACAGGTGAAGCACATCAGGGCGGGGCAGGACAATCAACCAAGGCGGGAAACAGAAAGCGAAGCTAGACCTGACAAGACAGAAGACCAGACTATCAAAATAAAACAGGAAGCAGGACAAAGACAAAACATGACGTAACCTCAACACTAAACACCAGGGATAACCGAGACGACAGGAACACAATGCAGAGTAATAAAAATGGGAAACAAACAAAACACAACACGGTAAAAACAGGGTAAACAGAAAACATACAAAACAGGAACAGAAATGTCCAAAACCACAACAGAACCCCCCCCTCAAGGGGCGGATCCCAGACGCCCCAAAAAACAAAAATCAGAACCAGACAAAACAGACTCGGAACCAGTCAAAACAGACTCGGACTCAGACAAGATAGACTCTGACAGAAGAGGGACAGACTCGGACAGAACAGACTCAGACAGAACAGGGACAGACTCAGAGAGAACAGGGACAGACTCAGAGAGAACAGGGACAGACTCAGACAGAACAGGGACAGACTCAGACAGAACAGGGACAGACTCAGACGGGACAGACTCAGACACAGGGAAAGAAATAGGGACACAGATAGTGAAGGGGACAGAGACAAGGATGGGCACGGTGACAGGGACAAGGACGGGCACGGTGACAGGGACACGGATGGGCACGGTGACACGGATGGGCACGGTGACGGGGACACGGATGGGCACGGTGACGGGGACAAGGATGGGCACGGTGACAGGGATGGAGACAGGCACAGAGACAGGGACAAAGACAGGCACAGTGACAGGGATGGAGACAGGCACAGTGACAGGGATGGAGACAGGCACAGTCTTAGGGGCGGTCTCTGGGGCGCCAGAGACCGGCAAAGTCCCAGAGGCGGTCCCAGGGACCGGCAAAGTCCCAGAGGTAGTCCCAGAGACCGGCAGAGTCCCAGAGGTGGTCCCAGAGGCCGGCAAAGTCCCAGAGGGGGTCCCAGAGGCCGGCAAAGTCCCAGGGGTGCTGGGCAGTGCTGGGACACTGGGCAGCTTGGGGACGTTAGAGAGCTCAGGGACACCAGAGAGCTCGGGGACACCAGAGGACTCGGGGACGCTAGAGAGACTACCAGCTAGCTGGGACTCAGGAGAGCTGCTGGCTAGCTGGGAGTCGGGGGAGCTGCTAGCTAGCTGGGAGTCGGGGAAACTGCCAGTTAGCTGGGAGTCAGGAGAGCTGCTGGCTAGCTGGGACTCGGGGGAGCTGCTAGCTAGCTGGGAGTCGGGGAAACTGCTAGCTAGCTGGGAGTCGGGGAAGCTGCTGGCTAGCTGGGACTCGGGGGAGCTGCTAGCTAGCTGGGACTCGGGGGAGCTGCTAGCTGGCCTGGACTCAGGGGAGACGCTAGCTGGCCTGGACTCAGGGGAGACGCTAGCTGGCCTGGACTCAGGGGAGACGCTAGCTGGCCTGGACTCAGGGGAGACGCTAGCTGGCCGGGAATCTGGGGGAAGGCCTCTAGCAGGCCGGGAATCTGGGGGAAGGCCTCTAGCAGGCCGGGAATCTGGGGGAAGGCCGCTAGCAGGCCGGGAATCTGGGAACTCTGGGGGGCCGCCACACGGCCGGGACTCTAGGGGGCTGCTACACAGCTGGGACTCTAGGGGGCTGCTAGCTAGCCTGGAGTCAGGGGGGCCGCTGGCTAGCGGGGAGTCAGGGAGGTTCCTAGCTGGCGGGGAATCAGGGAGGTTGCTAGCCAGCTGGGGCTCTGAGAGGCTGCTAGCTAACCTGGAGTCAGGGGAGAGGCCGCTAGCAGGCCGTGAGTCAGGGGAGAGGCCGCTAGCAGGCCGTAAGTCAGGGGAGGAGCAGTACATCGGCTCGGGGTCAGGAGAGCCGCACGTCGGCTCGGGGTCAGGAGAGCCGCACGTCGGCTCGGGGTCAGGAGAGCCGCACGCCGCCTTGGGGTCAGGAGAGCCGCACGCCGGCTCGGGGTCAGGAGAACCGCACGCCGGCTCGGGGTCAGGAGAACCGCACGCCAGCTCGGGGTCAGGAGAACCGCACGTCAGCGGCGAATCAGGGCGGCTGCACGTCAGCGGCGAATCAGGGCGGCTGCACGTCAGCTCGGGGTCAGGAGAGCTGCCAGTCAGCTCGGGGTCAGGAGAGCTGCCAGTCAGCTCGGGGTCAGGAGAGCTGCCCGTCAGCTCGGGGTCAGGAGAACCGCACGTCAGCGGCGAATCAGGGCGGCTGCACGTCAGTGGCGAATCAGGGTGGCTGCACGTCAGCGGCGACTCCGGGCGGCTGCACGTCAGCGGCGACTCCGGGCGGCTGCACGTCAGCGGCGGATCTGGCACACAGGTCGACCCAGGCTCAGGTACCCAGGTTAGGTCAGGCTCAGGTCCGCTGGGCAGCTTGGGCTCGGGTCCAAGGAGAGGCTGATCAGGGACAAGGCGCCGAGAGCCACGACGTCCCTTCCTCCGTCCACGGCCTCCACGGGTCCCTGTGAAGACGGCCAGTCGGGTTCCTACATAGGACTGCTGGTGGTTGGGGGCATACGCTGACCGGGTAGTGTCTGAGCAGTCTGACGAGAGTTCTAGGGAAGCTGGTGAATGGGCAGGCTGGCTGACGAAGCATGCACCGACAGCCACAGTGTTGGCCGACTGAGGAGGAGACGGGCTGGTGGCGGGTGAGTCACTGGAGGTGGACTGTAGAAAACGCTCCAGCCCCTGCTTGAATTCCTCCAGCTGGGGAACAAAGTGACTCACCCAAGGTCTCTCTGACAACCACTGCCGCTGAATGGCGAGCTTCTCCAGGAGAGGAGGGTGCCGGTCTGGCTCAGAGCAGAGCAAACACTGCACAGTCCAGCCGAACTCCAACACCTTCTTCTTAAAAAGAAGCTTCTCCGCTGGGTCCATGATGGTCAGATCGTTCTGTTGTGTGTTGCGGGAGGATGAGGACCCAAATGCAGAGAGAGGCAGGCAGGCAGGAGATGGTGGAACTCAAGGTTTTAATGTAATTGAAACAAAAAGCGGCAGCACAAAGACTGGAAAACTTATAAACCAAAACTGACGGTCAAAACACAGGTAGGAGCAGAGTGACGCAGGAACAGACACAAGGCACTGGACGGAAACACAAGGGCATGGTCACAAACCAAACGGACACGGACACAAAACGATCTGACACAAGACAAGGGGAAAACAGAGGCTAAATACATGAGGTGATGGGTAAATGAGAAACAGGTGAGACAACAGGTGAAGCACATCAGGGCGGGGCTTGCTTTTAAACAGAAAACATACAAAACAGGAACAGAAATGTCCAAAACCACAACAGAACCCCCCCGTCAAGGGGCGGATCCCAGACGCCCCAAAAAACAAAAATCAACCCAGGGAGGGCGACAAAGGAGCCAAAAGTCACTGGGGCTCAGGGAACAGAGGGGTCCTGGGGCACAGGGAACAGAGGGGCCCCGGGGGCACGGGGAACAGAGAGACCACTGGGGGCACAGGGAACACAGAGAGCACTGGGGGCACAGGGAACACAGAGAGCACTGGGGGCACAGAGAACACAGAGGACACTGGGGGCACAGAGAACACAGAGGACACTGGGGGCACAGAGAACACAGAGGACACTGGGGGCACAGAGAACACAGAGGACACTGGGGGCACAGAGAACACAGAGCACTGGGGGCACAGAGAACACAGAGCACTGGAGGCACAGAGAACACAGAGCACCGGGGGCACAGAGAACACAGAGCACTGGACACAGAGAACACAGAGGGCCACTAGGGACAGGGAACCGTGGGACTGGGGACCGAGGGAACACGGAACTGTGCCGACTTTGACAAGACAGACTCGGACAGAACAGGGACAGACTCGGACAGAACAGACTCAGACAGAACAGGGACAGACTCAGAGAGAACAGGGACAGACTCAGACAGAACATGGACAGACTCAGACAGAACAGGGACAGACTCAGACAGAACAGGGACAGACTCAGACGGGACAGACTCAGACGGGACAGACTCAGACACAGGGAAAGAAATAGGGACACAGATAGTGAAGGGGACAGAGACAAGGATGGGCACGGTGACAGGGACAAGGACGGGCACGGTGACGGGGACACGGATGGGCACGGTGACGGGGACACGGATGGGCACGGTGACGGGGACAAGGATGGGCACGGTTACAGGGATGGAGACAGGCACAGAGACAGGGACAAAGACAGGCACAGTGACAGGGATGGAGACAGGCACAGTGACAGGGATGGAGACAGGCACAGTCTTAGGGGCGGTCTCTGGGGCGCCAGAGGACTCGGGGACGCTAGAGAGACTACCAGCTAGCTGGGACTCAGGAGAGCTGCTAGCTAGCTGGGAGTCGGGGAAACTGCCAGTTAGCTGGGAGTCAGGAGAGCTGCTGGCTAGCTGGGACTCGGGGGAGCTGCTAGCTAGCTGGGAGTCGGGGAAACTGCTAGCTAGCTGGGAGTCGGGGAAGCTGCTAGCTAGCTGGGACTCGGGGGAGCTGCTAGCTAGCTGGGAGTCGAGGGAGCTGCTAGCTAGCTGGGAGTCGGGGGAGCTGCTAGCTAGCTGGGAGTCGGGGGAGCTGCTAGCTAGCTGGGACTCGGGGGAGCTGCTAGCTAGCTGGGACTCGGGGGAGCTGCTAGCTAGCTGGGACTCGGGGGAGCTGCTAGCTAGCTGGGACTCGGGGGAGCTGCTAGCTAGCCTAGTGTCAGGGAGGATGCTGGCTAGCCGGAGCTCGAGGAACTTACTAGCTAGCCTGGACTCAGGGGAGATGCTAGCTGGCCTGGACTCGGGGGAGATGCTAGCTGGCCTGGCCTCGGGGGAGATGCTAGCTGGCCTGGACTCAGGGGAGACGCTAGCTGGCCTGGACTCAGGGGAGACGCTAGCTGGCCTGGACTCAGGGGAGACGCTAGCTGGCCTGGACTCGAGGCTGGGAATCTGGGGGAAGGCCTCTAGCAGGCCGGGAATCTGGGGGAAGGCCGCTAGCAGGCCGGGAATCTGGGAACTCTGGGGGGCCGCCACACGGCCGGGACTCTAGGGGGCTGCTACACAGCTGGGACTCTAGGGGGCTGCTAGCTAGCCTGGAGTCAGGGGGGCCGCTGGCTAGCGGGGAGTCAGGGAGGTTCCTAGCTGGCGGGGAATCAGGGAGGTTGCTAGCCAGCTGGGGCTCTGAGAGGCTGCTAGCTAACCTGGAGTCAGGGGAGAGGCCGCTAGCAGGCCGTGAGTCAGGGGAGAGGCCGCTAGCAGGCCGTGAGTCAGGGGAGGAGCAGTACATCGGCTCGGGGTCAGGAGAGCCGCACGTCGGCTCGGGGTCAGGAGAACCGCACGCCAGCTCGGGGTCAGGAGAACCGCACGCCAGCTCGGGGTCAGGAGAACCGCACGTCAGCGGCGAATCAGGGCGGCTGCACGTCAGCGGCGAATCAGGGCGGCTGCACGTCAGCTCGGGGTCAGGAGAGCTGCCAGTCAGCTCGGGGTCAGGAGAGCTGCCAGTCAGCTCGGGGTCAGGAGAGCTGCCCGTCAGCTCGGGGTCAGGAGAACCGCACGTCAGCGGCGAATCAGGGCGGCTGCACGTCAGTGGCGAATCAGGGCGGCTGCACGTCAGCGGCGACTCCGGTCGGCTGCACGTCAGACGCGGATCTGGCACACAGGTCGGCCCAGGCTCAGGTACCCAGGTTAGGTCAGGCTCAGGTCCGCTGGGCAGCTTGGGCTCGGGTCCAAGGAGAGGCTGATCAGGGACAAGGCGCCGAGAGCCACAACGTCCCTTCCTCCGTCCACGGCCTCCACGGGTCCCTGTGAAGACGGCCAGTCGGGTTCCTACATAGGACTGCTGGTGGTTGGGTTAGGGTTAGAAGCTTCTCCGCTGGGTCCATGATGGTCAGATCGTTCTGTTGTGTGTTGCGGGAGGATGAGGACCCAAATGCAGAGAGAGGCAGGCAGGCAGGAGATGGTGGAACTCAAGGTTTTAATGTAATTGAAACAAAAAGCGGCAGCACAAAGACTGGAAAACTTATAAACCAAAACTGACGGTCAAAACACAGGTAGGAGCAGAGTGACGCAGGAACAGACACAAGGCACTGGACGGAAACACAAGGGCATGGTCACAAACCAAACGGACACGGACACAAAACGATCTGACACAAGACAAGGGGAAAACAGAGGCTAAATACATGAGGTGATGGGTAAATGAGAAACAGGTGAGACAACAGGTGAAGCACATCAGGGTGGGGCAGGACAATCAACCAAGGCGGGAAACAGAAAGCGAAGCTAGACCTGACAAGACAGAAGACCAGACTATCAAAATAAAACAGGAAGCAGGACAAAGACAAAACATGACGTAACCTCAACACTAAACACCAGGGATAACCGAGACGACAGGAACACAATGCAGAGTAATAAAAATGGGAAACAAACAAAACACAACACGGTAAAAACAGGGTAAACAGAAAACATACAAAACAGGAACAGAAATGTCCAAAACCACAACATATATTTAAAGGTAAATATATAAAATGTTGCATAGGCCTATTACAATATAACAAACAACAGCAGATAAAAAACAACAACAGATAACAAAGTCGCTACATTCTTGGAAACGTTTTGCATGTAAAGGCATGTCGTCATCAATCACCTCATTTTCCTCTGCACAGCTTTCATGAAACCAACGGGAACAGACTGCACAAGAAACCCACTTCTCTGTGGACTTGGGGGTCCTTTGAGTTGCCATAAGAATGCTGGGGTCCGTTCCAGGTAGAAGGTTTAATAAACTCTGAGTCTAACCCTGATGTCTGAGTTGATTTACCCTGAAATGGGAAACTCAGAGTTTTCGGTTCTAGAACAGCTGATATGAGTTGGTTCAATCAACTCGGAGTATGTTCACTCAGGGTTACGCGCGTGCACAAAAGGCAGTATGAATGGAAAAATGATTCTACGATTCACCATGGCAACAACCACAAACAAACGGGTCGGTGGAAATACTCATGCGCACAAACAGTGAGTTTGAACATGTATTTCATTAAAAAAGCAAAGATAGCGGCTATGTCAATGGGCTGATGCTGCAAAAGAGAGACAATTTGTGTGGGAGAAAATTGCTGCTCGAGTCAATGCGTACGCATTAACAGTGTATTAATTTCATATTTAATCACAGTAAACTTATAATATTACTGGTGAAAACTGGAATTGTATTATAATTACATTCAGGTGCAATCCTGTAGGCGAAACAGTAAACTATACTAATCCCATTCTGAGGCTGCAGCACCATGATCATTAACAGAACTATAATGTATAATCATTTATTTCTTTTTAATAGCTTTTTAAAAGCTAACTTAATGGACACAAATAATCTGCTTGGATGTTAAAGCCTGTCCACGATGGTGGATGTTAGTGATATGAGGACGGATAAGTTATCTACATATCTAATGGACTGTGATTAAAAAAATACCTCTCAAATCGGTTATGTGGAAATGAAAATACATCTATAGTCGGGACTCAATACCCACGTAAACTCTCTGTGAATTAATAAAGCTTTTTCATCAACGGGATCGACAACAAAAGGACATGACACGTTTTATAGTCTGCCTAACATAAACCAATAGGCTACGTCTTTTTATTCATGCAGATAACAAACTGCATTAAAATGCGCCTGATAGGCCTACAGACTGAATGAATGAATGAGGAAATGAGTTCCTCTGAGAGGGAGGAGAATGAGAGAAACTCCATTTTTTTCCCCCTGTTTCTCTCAGTCTCCTCCTTCTGAGAGGTTTCTTGAAGAAAACCTGCTCCCTACCAGATTAGGTTCACAGGCTCAGTTACCATAGTACTGTAACTGACTCTGAGGTTAAGTTACCTCTCTTTCTGGAACGGAAAACCCAGAGTTTCCCTCATCTCAGGGTTAACCAACTCTGAGTTTTCACTAAACCTGCTTTCTGGAACGGGCCTCTGGACAAAAGAATCCTGGTTGACTTGACGGACTTGACTGGTTGTGGCCTGGTTGAGTGTTTTCTTTGCTGTAGGCTTTTGCTTTTTCCCCTTGATTTTCACCGCTTTTTCTTTAATGAAAGAAAAATGGTCATTACTGGTCAGATCATATGAAGGAGCCTTTGCCCTCTGGCAGCTGGTAGTTGGGCGTTCTCTCACCGGAAGGGTAATCTGTGATTTGGACATCCCGGACATCAGTTTCTGCAGATGGCCACCAGAAGTGTCTTTTTAGCAACGTAAGGGTATGTTGCCTCCCTGGATGGCAGGCGAAGCGTGAGGAATGGACCCACTGCAACACTTCAGACCGCACGGACACTGGAACATAGAGCCGACCAGATGGCCCATCAGCTGGTCCCGGGTCAGATTCTTGAGCCGTCTTAACCAGAGATTCGATCTCCCAACGAACTGCAGCCACAACGCAGGTAGAGGGCAGGATGGACTCTGGTTCACTGGACTCTTCAGAGACGGAGAACTGGCGGGACAAAGCATTGGGTTTTACATTGCGAGAACCAGGACGGTAAGTAAGGGTAAAGTTAAACCTGCTGAAGAAGATAGACCATCTGGCTTGGCGGGAGTTGAGTCTCTTAGCGGACTGGATGAAGGCCAGGTTCTTGTGGTTGGTCCACACCACAAAAGGCTGCTCCGTCCCATCCAGCCAATGTCTCCATTCCTCCAGTGCAAGCTTGACGGCCAGCAACTCACGGTTTCCCACGTCGTAGTGTCTCTCTGCAGGCGACAACTTTTTGGAAAAAAAAGCACAGGGGTGGAGTTTGTGGTCTGTGAGGGAGCGTTGAGACAGAACCGCTCCAACACCAGAGTCTGAGGCAACCACTTCCACAACAAAAGGCAAAGTAGGATCTGGGTGAATGAGCACAGGGGAGGTGGAAAACAGATGTTTCAGGGTACACATGGCTGTATCGGCCTTAGGTGACCACACAAACGGAACTTTAGGGGAAGTGAGTTTGGTGAGGGGAGCTACCACCCTACTAAAGCCCCGGACGAATCTCCTGTAGAAATTAGCAAAACCCAGGAAACGTTGCAGCTGTTTGCGAGTCTGGGGAACGGGCAATTCAGTTACTGCCTTTATCTTTTCGGGGTCGGCCGACACTTGTCCTTTCTCTATGATGAACCCAAGGAAGGGAACTGACTCACAGTGGAACTCACACTTCTCAGCTTTAACAAAAAGTTTGTTTTCCAACAAACGTTGCAGGACGAGACGGACGTGTGAGACATGTTCTTCGAGGGACTTAGAGAAAATTAGAATATCGTCTAGATAGACGAAAACGAAACGATTTAACACGTCTCTTAAAACATCATTAACCATAGCTTGGAATACTGCTGGTGCATTAGTGAGTCCAAAAGGCATTACCAGGTATTCAAAGTGTCCAAGTGGTGTATTGAAGGCGGTTTTCCACTCATCTCCATCCCGAATCCTGATGAGATGATAGGCATTGCGCAGGTCCAGTTTGGAGAAGACTGTGGCACCCTGGAGTGGTTCAAAAGCAGAATTGATTAGTGGTAAAGGGTATTTATTCTTCACCGTGATGTTGTTCAGTCCGCGAAAATCAATACAAGGGCGTAGCGTCTTATCCTTTTTGTCCACAAAGAAGAACCCAGCTCCCACCGGAGATGATGATGGGCGAATGATACCTGCAGCCAGGGACTCTCCGATGTATTTTTCCATGGCCTCTCTCTCGGGTCTGGACAAGTTGTAGAGTCTGCTAGCAGGCAAGGGGGCTCCTGGAAACAGCTCTATAGCGCAGTCATAAGGTTTACGGGGTGGAAGGGATAATGCTTTCTCCTTATTAAATACCTCCGCTAGCTCCAGATATTCTTTGGGGACTGATGACCGGTTGGGTAGTTTCTCTGTTGCCCCGCTTCAAATGTTGCTCGACTCAGGGGCTCAAGTGACTGTGGTGGGGAGAGCATGGATGGAAACAGCACTTCCTAATGTCCAAATCCAGCCTCTCCAATCCCTTCCTTCTGACCAGCCATTGAAAATTACAGCGGCTAACGGCGCAAGTGTTCCCTTTGATGGATGGGCTGATGTTGAACTCCAGGTCTGTAGTAAGAATTATGGACATGTCACCATACAAGTGCCAGTGTTAATCAGCCAGAACTGTCTTACCTGTCCTCTGTTAGGCAGCAATGTTATAGCTGAGATGATCAACACAAACAAAGAAAAGAGAGGTGAGGCGGATATCACTGCTTTACTTAAAGAAGCCCTAAGTATCAGTGCAGTGGAGGCTTTAGTTTCTGTCCTCCAGATTTTGACTCCAGATGAGACCACCCTGAGTGCAGTGTGAGAACAGGAAAGAAAGGTGTAACTATTCCCGCAGGGCAGATTTGTGAGGTTAGATGTAGGATAAGGGAATGGCCAAGGGGCGGGGCAATGCTCTTTCAACCTAACCTAGTGAGTCACTGTCCAGAGGGGCTAGAGCTGTTCCCAGCGTTAGTAGATGTTCCGAGTGGGGCCACAAAAATAGTTAATATCCCTATTCAAAACACCACTAAACACAACATCTATCTCACTAAGACAACCATTCTAGGTACATTAGAGGAGGTTACTGAAGTGACACCAGTTAACTGTTCTCCAGGTGGTTCAGACCTGCCACATCCCACGGTAAACACATGCTCCGCTCAGCTAAGTACAGATAGGCAGACAGAAATTAGTGATGAACAGAAGACAAAGGACATGACAAAAGAGAGTTGGCACCCACCTGTCGATGTGTCACACCTGGGAGAGGAGGAACAAAAGATAGTCAAAGACATGTAATATGAAGAGTCTGATGTGTTTGCCAAGGAGGATTGTGACATTGGTTGCATCCCAAACTTGCAAATGAAAATTCACCTCAAGGACGAAACACCAGTTCAAACGTCATATAATTCAGTCCCCAAGCCCTTGTACAACGAGGTAAAGGATTATGTTTAAAATCTGCTCAACCACGGCTGGATCAGAAAGTCTAACTCACCCTATTCGTCTCCCGTGGTCTGTGTCAGAAAAAAAGACAAGAGCTTACGTTTATGTGTTGACTTCCGGGCTTGAATTGCAAAACCATCCCTGACCGCCACCCTCTTCCACGCATACAGGATCTGTTGGATAACCTTGGGGGCTACTTGTGGTTCTCCATACTCGACCAAGGCAGTGCTTACCATCAGGGTTTTATCGATGAGAGTTCTAGACACCTGATTGCCTTTAGCACGCCTTTGGGGCTGTACGAGTGGATCCGCCTCCCATTTGGCCTTACCAACGCCCCAGCAGATTTCCAGAGGTGCATGGAGGGAGTCCTCGACGTTCTGAGGGATGAGTGCTGCTCCCCATATTTAGATGACGTGCTCTGCTTCTCCAAGACCTTTAATGAACACGCTGAAGACCTGAGGCGAGTGCTCTGTCGCCTTCGAGAACATGGTGTCAAGCTACGCCCAAAGAAATGTGAGTTATTTAGGAGTCAGGTCAGGTATTTAGGTCGCTTAGTGACCAGTGAAGGTGTCCAGATTGACCCTAAAAACCTTGAGGCAGTTCAGCATTTGAAAGATAGGGAGCCAAAGAATGTAGGAGAGGTCAGAGCTCTCTTAGGGTTTCTAGGCTACTATAGAACCTTCATTCAGGACTTTTCTAGGATAGCCAAGCCACTGTTTCAGCTAATAGAGAGTCAGAGAGAATCTAGCCAGAGAGTCACCCTTGCTAGATCTAACAAGACTTAAGCCAAAGGGTACAAATAGTGAACAGATCCCATCAAAAACACCTGTCCTGTGGACACCAGAACACAGTGCTGTGGTGTTGCGTCTTGTTGACATGCTAACAAATCCACCAATCCTGGCCTACCCAGACTTTAACTTGCCTTTTGTCCTTCACACTGATGCATCAAATGAAGGTCTGGGGGCAGTGCTCTATCAACAACAGGGAAACAAACTCCGTGCCGTTGCTTATGGGTCCAGGACACTCACGCCAGCTGAGTAAAACTACCATCTCCATTCTGGCAAGCTTGAGTTTCTTGCGTTGAAGTGGGCAATCTGCGATAAATTTAGAGATTACCTCTATTATGCACCCACTTTCACGGTACACACGGATAATAACCGCCTTACGTATATTTTGAGCACAGCCAAGTTAAATGCAGTTGGACATCGTTGGGTGGGCGAGTTAGCCGATTTCCATTTCACTATCCGATATCGGCCAGGCAAGTCAAATGCAGACGCTGACACCCTGTTACGATATCCAGTGCTTCACGACCACCTAAAAGAGTACACAGAGACAATGCATCCAGATGTAGTCTCCGCCATCTGGCAGGGGGACAAAGCCATGAGAGACAGTGACGTGCCATGGGCGGCTGCATTGCTGCTGCATCCTGGTGTAGATGACACACCTGACGAAGGCATTCCGGTTATCTCTCCTAAGAGTGTTAGAGCTGCTCAAAAGGAAGATGCTCCCATCAGTGAGGTGATTAACCTGAAAAAAGAGGGTGGCATCCTAATGATAAAGACAAGAGACAAATGACACGAGAGACACGCAGATTAGTGCATGAATGGAACAGATTCATACTTGACAAAGGAATATTGTACAGACATACAGGACAACGGAAACAGTTGGTTCTCCCTATTAAAAGCTGAAGCCTACTGTGCTAAGACACCTGCATGACAATATGGGACACATAGGTGCGGACAAAGTTATACACTTGGTGAGAGAGAGGTTTTATTGGCCTTTTATGCAACGTGAAATTGAGGACTATGTAATTCGGCAGTGTCAGTGTGTTAAACAGAAGCGGCCGTGCGTTCCGGAAAGAGCACCTATGGGTTCAATAACAACCAGTGCCTCATTTGAGCTTGTATCTGTTGACTATCTGCATCTTGAACAAAGTAAAGGTGGCTACGAGTACATATTAGTTCTGATAGATCACTTTACTCGCTATGCTCAAGCTTACCCGACCAAGAACAAGTCAGGCAGAACGGCAGCTGAGAAAATCTTTTATGATTTCATCCCACGCTTCGGGTACCCTGAAAAACTACATCATGATCAGGGCCGGTAGTTCGAGAACAGCCTTTTCCAGAGACTCCAGCAGCTGGCAGGGATCGCTCACTCTCGAACCACCCCCTATCATCATCGTTGAGCGTCTGAACAGGACACTTCTACAGATGCTCCGCACTTTGCAAGAGGAGGAAAAGGCTGAGTGGAAGGATCACCTGCCCCACATAGTTCACACGTACAACTGTACAAGACATGAGGGAACAGGCTATTCACCGTTCTTTCTGCTGTATGGAAGAGCCCCACGCTTGCCTGTTGATTTACTCTTTGACCTGAAACCGGGGCAAGAACCACAGTCCAGACAAGAGTATGCACAGAAATGGGCTTCTCGCATGCAGGAGGCATACAAAATTGCCTCAGAGAATAGTGAAAAGAGCTCAGCTAAAGGAAATAAATACTATGACCGTCATGTTAAGGGTATTGTGCTGCAGCCTGGAGATCGGGTGCTGGTCAGAAATCTGTCAGAGAGGGGTGGCCCAGGCAAACTTCGTGCTTACTGGGAGAAGAGAATTCACCGCGTTGTTGAAAAAATTGGAGATGGACCTGTGTACCGCGTTCAACCAGAAACAGGAGAACGAACCCTCCGTGTCCTACATCGCAATCTTCTGCTACCTGTTAATGAGTTACCCTTGGAACAAGATGAGCAGAGTCAGCATGCACACAAGAAAAGACAAAGACAGAAAGACAATCAGAGAGACGGTGGAGCAGGAGTCGGAACATTCTGACGAAGAGGAGGAATACACGTATTGCCTCAGACCAATACCTGTGTACGAAAGGAGGAGAGTAAGATCCCCACTGCCTGTCTAAAATACACAGAGAACTCAGTGCTGTAGCTCCAGAGTTCTGGCCAATAACAAACCTGACAGAGACAGCTCAAATGCAGCAGCCACGTGAAACAGACCCAGTTACACTGCCAGATCAATTGCAGAGGCAGGTACTGGCTGCTACACCACCAGCTGAGGACATATACGAGGAACCAGCGAGGGATGACACTATGGAGGATTCCAGTTCAGAAGAGCAGGTGGACGATAGTGAGACTGCCGCAGAGCCACCAGAAGAGGAAGTACCGTCTGTCAGGAGGTCAAACAGAGCAGTGAAACCTCAAGAGATGCTCACATATAACCACCTTGGCCAGCCTTCCATGCAGCCCTGGAGGCCAAGAGTAAACCTGATGTATGCCTGTGTCCCTTACCCCATGCCATTTTACCCAGCTGTTCCTGAACCCTGTTACTACCCCACACCAGTGTGGACATGTTAGACAAATACCTGTATGTAGTGACTTGAAAGACTTACAATGTAGTAATACAATAGACTGTACATTGACCGTCTGACTTCTGGACAGCTATACTTAGTTGGTTGGTTCTAGATGTCCAGAGACATCTTTTGAAGTGGGGGAGAGTGTAGTAGGTTGAAAAGGCTATATGTTTAGTTTTGTTTAAACAGACACCCCCCAATTTTATTTTAATATTTGAACCATTGTAACTAATCCTTACAGACTTATTGAAGCTATTACACTTCCACGTCAGTAGATGGCGCTATGACGCTGCTGTGGATCCATTAGGGAGACCGTAGCTCTTAGCTCTGCTCATGCGCAGCTCAGAAATAAACGAGCTTTGCCGTGAGCAACACGCTAACATTGTGCTCTCTGTTGATTCACAGGTACTGAAAAACTCACTTTTTTATATTGGTATTGTATATTGTATTTTCATACTGCTTGTTTCAGAATATGGTCTGAATGTTTTGATAATCGTTGTGTGTTGTGGTGAGAGGACTTTGAGGTGCGTGTTAAGGGTGAAGGGGTTTAGCTTTGAAGCTAGCATTGTAACGACCAGTGTCTGCGTGCTGGGTGGTTAGTTCTTTTTATGAGCTTCGGTTTTGCAACGTAGTTTTGCACGGTGGCTTGTAGGCTTAGGTTACTGATGTTAGCATTACGTAGCATAAGAGAACGTGTGCTCTATTTTGTTCGGAGTATTAGCCAGGCAGTAGTGATCGAATGGTGATGAGTAAATACTGTTAGCTTAGCTCTGCTACTTTTACATATCGTTATCGACGCCATATTGTCAAGCACTACTGTTAAATGCAGATGTATAAGAATGCAATAGTAAGAGTTTGTTTACCTTATGCTAATGTTAAAATTATTGTTAACAGGTCAGTATATGTTATATGTGAAAGACTGTAACGTTAGTTGTCAAAGTGAATGTGAAGTGAAGTTATATTATTTTGGTACATTTTAGTATTTTGAGTTGAGCTAACTTTGGTATTTGTAGTTCGTTAAATCACTTGCATTTATGTGTATTTATTTTCCGTCAGACTGTTTCATATTATTTATCATCAGTTTGGTTACACCATTTATTTAATTTTTAACCGTTTTATTATCATTTTCACATGCACTTTGATCAGAGTTAATGCAATAGAGACAATGTGAATGTATGGGAATTGCACTTGTTTCAGAAATAAACGAGCTTTGCCGTGAGCAACACGCTAACATTGTGCTCTCTGTTGATTCACAGCAATCAGTTTCCTTAAGCTACGCAGTGCTTCCTAGCAGAGGTGGGACAAAGTCATTGTTATGCAAGTCACAAGTAAGTCTCAAGTCTTTGCCCTCGAGTCCCGAGTCAAGTCGAGTCAAAGATGAGGCAAGTCCCGAGTCGAGTCAAAAGTCAAAGCCAACAAGTCTCAAGTCGAGTCCAAAGTCGTACCATTTTAGTTTCGAGTCATTTCAAGTCCTTTTACCACAGAAATAAAATGTATACAAATCATGTATGTCTGTACGATTTGTATTCATTTAAACCTCTTTTTATACAATGACATTAACCAAATACAGTAAAAAACAGAAAATTTAATTGTCACAAAAAATGCTTGTATTTCAACAGCATATTGCACTAGAACAATGCACAGCAGCTTCAGTCCTGTATTGTATTGACCTCATATTGCAAAACAGTTTAACTTTCAAATAGACATGGGTCCTTTTAGCCTAAACTTTTTTAAACATGTCATCAATAAAATCCTCACTCCTCAAAATTATCACTTCTGAAAAACTGGACCAACCTGATAATATAATTGGAATGACTCCATAGAGACTGGTGTGTATGAATGAATGAGTGAGTGAGTGAGTGAGAGAGAGAGCTGTGTGGACAGGTGATGAGCAGAGAGTGAGTGTGTGTGCGCATGCGTGCTGTGGACAGGTGGAGGGAGGCCCCTATACTGCATTGCATTTGCAAAAGATCAAATTGGCCAAAAGTCTGTCAGTCATTTGTGCACGATGGGGACGCAGAATGATGCCACCATGGCTGAAAACTCGCTCCACTGGAGCACTAGAAGCAGGCACTGCCAAGACTCGGATGGCTACTTGAAAGAGTCTTACTGTTCAGTGCCCAGAACAAAAGGGCATTCTGTCCTTCTGCCATGTCAATGTAGTGACTTAGCTGTACTGCTGGTGGGGTCCCAACATCCCTTTTCTGCCTCTTATGGTATGCAGCAAACAGCCCTTCTCCTTCCATGTCCTCTAGTTCTTCTTCAGCAGGCACCGGCACAGGTTGCTCCATCTCTGCAGCATCTTGCAGGATCAATTCTAAAAAAAATGTGTCACAACAGCAGAAACAAAAGAGCCCTTATTACCATTACTGATGATGATACTGTGCAAGACTGAAAATTGTTATTATTGTTAAAGTCAGATTAATATCACATTAGATCCTAGATCAGATTAAAATCAAATTATTTTACGTTGCATTTAAGTTGCATTGCAAGTCAACAATATTTACCTTTAACTCGTTGTGCCACCTCTGCCTTGATGTCACGGTTGACCAGCACATGGGGCTCAATCCACAGCAGACAAAAGGCTGGATCCAAGGCAGCTGCTTTCAGGTAGACTGTGTCTGAAAAGGGGGCAGTGATCCCTTCTTCAGACTGGGCCATTTTCACATTAATGAAGATCCCAAGAAATCTTTTTTTCAAGGATGCCTGCAGACCTCTGACCAGGCCGCTCAGGAAACGAACTTGAGGCTTCAGCTTCTCAAGATGGTGATTGAGGGACAAGACGGATGGAACAACTGCACTGATTGTAATGACTTTCTCCCCCTGTGTCAAATCAGTTGCTTCTCCAAACGGTTTCAAGATGTCCACCAACTCCTTCAGCAGATTCCACTCTCGTGGTGTGAATGACAGTTCTTTATGCCCGGCCTTCTCAAGAACTGCGCAGAGCTTTTGCTGATCACAATGAAGGACTGCTTTCACCTGCCGCAGTGTGGAATTCCACCTCGTGCTCACTGCAGCAGGGATGCCTCTGTGCTCCCCAAATTCACCATCGAAGATGTCTTTAAACGTTGTGCTTGTGTGGAGCAGGGAGCTAAGTTTTGATAACTTGGAGAGAGAAGGACATGCCGCTTTTGTTTCTTTCAAACCGTCCCCCACAACCAGCTGCAATGTGTGTGCAAAACACTGCAGGCGCTGTTTCTTTGCCATAGCAGCATCGACGGTTTGCTGGTCTTCTAAGGTTAAGTCATGCCATAGCTCAGGATCATCAAGATTATCTCCAGCATCATCATCTTCCTCCTGTTCGCTGGGGAAGCAGACCGTAAATGCCTTGCGCATGTTAGCAGCATTGTCACTAATGATATAGTCCAATTTAGCTTTGATGTTGTATTCATCACATATTGCCTCAAATTGGTCACAGATGCGCTCCGCTGTGTGAGAGCCTTTGAAGCGGTTGCAGGCCAAGAGATTAGACTTTAGCTGTACCCTCTCTGCATCTCTCTCCATCCAGTGCACAGTGACACCAAGGAATCCCCTCATTTTTCGATCAGACCAAATGTCCGCAGTGACTGAAACATGGTCAGTGTTGCTCAATTGAGTTTTTAACTTTGAACGTCTCTCCTCAGCAAGGCTCTCTGTTTTTGTGGTCAGCGTTCGGCGACAGACTGGGGTATACTTGCTGTCCAGCACAGCCAGAAAGTGACGAAAGCTCTTATTTTCCACAATAGACAGAGGAAAATTGCAATCAATAATCAAGTCAGACAGTATTGAATTGGAGATGGCCTTCTGCTGTGGGTGGCTCATGCTGTAACGCCCTACACGAGTGTCCAGGAATTGTGAGATTGAAGGCTGTTGTGATTCATCTACGATGCTTTTGTTCATCTGGTATTCTTCATACCTGTAACAGAGAAGAGTATGAAACAGATGTCAGAAAATCCCTTATAGCCACACATGTTGTATTTGAAACTACTCTTTACTCATATCAATGTTGTTGTGTTAATATTCATTGTACACTATGGTATACGATAATACATTTCAGTGTTTGCAATATTAAGAATATTTTCACTGCTTCAGAAGTCATAAGAAAGCCCTTTCCCTCAAGAAACTGAAGTCATATGCTTTATAGCAGTGGTTTTCAAAGTGGGGACTGGGACCCCTGGGTGCCGCAAGGGGGGCCATGGCAAGTTGGCATGAAAAGTATAGCAAAACAAAATAATTGAATAAATTAAATAACTAAAGTAAACCAAATTAAACCAAAAATAAGCTAAACAATATTCCCATTAGTTAAGAACTGCACTATAATAATCTATTGCATCTCTACATCACTACTATAATCGTTATTATTTTATTATATACTGTATATAACCCAGTGGTGCGCTGCCTCACAGACCTAGACTACGTAGCACTCTATGTCCATGCGCTGCCTGCTGTTTGGGCATGATATGAAAAGGGAAGGCTAATGGTGGATCTACTGTGACTGTGTTAAGGTACTTTAAAACGGACGTTGACATGATGTTGGCGAGGTTTTCAATCTGAGTGTGCTACACTCATGTACCTCATATAATCCGGGTTCAAAAATCCCTATTTTTGTAAGCATGAACCAGCAAGGGAGACGTGCGTTTACTGTCTCGTTGATACGCAGCAGCTAGTAAGTAAGCTAGTTCAAAACTTACCTTTCTTTGTGCAACTTCAGGTGTCGAACAAAGTTGGACGTTGTGGCAGCTCCGTCTGTAATCTTCGACCCGCATGTTTTGCAAATTGCAACTCGTTTTTTGTCGACTACCTCGTAATTTTTATAGCCAAACAAAACTATCTTCGGTATCATTTTGCCAACTGGCGCGATGTTGCTTGTTGCGCTTCATTGGTTGTCTTGAAACATGCCTGCTTAGATGCTGTCGAATCAAAACAACGTGGGACTACCGTGATTGGATGTTGGATGCTCTCTGCATGCATACAGGTGGTGCACATTTTTTTCACAGATGCAGATAAACTGAGAGCGGCACGGCCGTGTGAACATTTTTTTCCCCAGTTTTCATGGGAAGTAGCAAGTCTTCTCGAGTCAAAAGGCGCAAGTCCAAGTGAAGTCACGAGTCATTGATGTTAAAGTCCAAGTCGAGTTGCAAGTCTTTGTACATTTTGTCGAGCCGAGTCTGAAGTCATCAAATTCATGACTCGAGTCTGACTCGAGTCCAAGTCACATGACTCGAGTCCACACCTCTGCTTCCTAGCCTGTGTAGCCATTGCTGCCAGTCCAGATTCCCCCTAGGTCTGGTGCCGGTAACACATAGGATGCAAGGGAGAATGGCCTTTATTTAGATGTTCATTTATAATTTTAGCAACCCACTTCTCAGCGACCTTGGAGACCACAGGAAGGATACTGATTGGTCGGTAGTTGGCTACATTTAATTTATCACCAGATTTAAAAATTGGGGTGACTAAGGCCAATTTCCAAAAGGATGGACCAAGTCTCTGCTTGAATGATAAATTGATCATATATGTTATTGGAGCAATTAAGGAGTTTTTACATAATTTTAGAGAATGTGAATCTAGCCCATACGCATCTTTCGATTTTGAGCTCTTAAATGATCCAATGATCTTATCTACCTCCAGCTCTGTTATTTCACACAAATTGAACACAGGCTTGGAAGGATCAATGGGTCTAAGTATTTTCTCAGATGGCTCAAACAGTTCAGTTATCTCCCTAACAGATTTAGAAAAGTATTGGTTAAATTCATTTGATAAAGAAGTTGGATTTTTTACTACAGTGTTGTTAATTTTGAGTTCAAAGTCTTCAATTGATTCTTTTTTTTGTCTACCAAGTAATTTATTAAGAATTTGCCAGATCTTTTTACCATTTCCTTTGGCATCAGTGATAATATCCATGAAGAATTTTGCCTTTGCCATTCGCATATAATTAGTGACTTTATTTCTTAAGGATGTGAATTTTTGCCTATCTATAGTAAGACTTTATTGTATTGATTTTTTAAGTTGCACATCCCTCTCCATTAATTTCCTACACTCACACGGTTAAAAATTACCAGCATTTCACAATAATTAACAGTATTATTTTACAGTAACTTGTTGTAATTAAGTTTCCCTGTAATATCCCAATGAATACCTGTAAAAACTACAGTATCCTTGGATTTTACAGCATTTAACTCTTATTTTACAGTAAAATCTTGCAATCTAAAACCTGCTGTTATATCACAACAAGGTCTGTAATATCACAGCAACACAGTGAAAACACAGCATTAAACAGTATTATTACAGTGAAATATTGTATTGAAATATGCCCTGGGAAGTCACATGACATAACCGAACTGTTTTGAACTGAAGGCGCCATCGTGTTCCTCTTCTATTCCGGGCTGAATGGAGAAGGTGAGCAGCATGCATGTTTGCAGCACTTACACCCATGTTATTTTAATATGATAATAATATTTACTTTCAAATAAACGTTTATCGCATGACACAGTTCACATTTTGTTAGCAAGTGCCCGGAATTGTTGAAAGTTTTCTCACAGCATTTGCTAATAGTAGTAATGTTAGTAATGACGAAAGTTTTGCTATAATTTTTCATGTCACTATCACCGTTTAGACAAATCTGGTGTTTGTAAATGATGGGACAAACATTACTATTTATGTGTGCACATTTCTGTAACTCCGGGCAAGTTTTACGTTAATCTTGATTGCTATATGTATATGAGTACTGTCGATAGCAAAAAAAACGAGCCGAATCGGTGCCAGCAACACGGAGCTGCTGCAGCTAATGCCCAGAGCTCCCACTCAGCTAAAACGGCAGTTATGGGGGCATAAGATAAAGAGTGCCTTTGTGCCTCTTAACAGACACAAAATGCAATTAAAGCTGCGAGAAGTCTCTGCTGAGTTCAATGACACCTCACACAAGACTCTACCTTAAACGGTTCAAATGTTATGAAAGGGGGAGTAAGTGGGCGTGGTCATAGTATAGGGGGCGGCTCAGTATCACACGTAGACCACACATTCTGAGTTTCATGCAAATCGGATGATGTTTGTCATATAAGGCAGATTTCCTGTTGCCAGCGGGGGGCGCTATGACCAAAAGTCAATTTTGGCCTGTAGGTGTCCTCAGACCTGGACCCTTGTCAATTGTGAGAAATTTCGGGCAGATATGACAAAGTACACTCAAGTTATATAATAATAATTTTCATTGTTAAGGTTTTGGGATGGTACAGACCAAGTTTGAAGTCCATCGGATAAAATCTCTAGGAGGAGTTTGTTAAAGTATAGCACCTTGACTTTTAGGCCTACTTCCTGTTGCCACTAGGGGGCGCTATGACTTTAAGTAAATATCGGCCTTTATTTGTCCCAAAGTCCTTTTAGGCAAGTCATGCCACTCGGCCGCCATCTTGGCAACGCCTCCGGGCAGCTATTTCGGACTAACAAGACCAGGCTCCTATCTAAATGAATGGGCAGAGAGTCAAAACTGCCTTAAGGCTTTATATATATATATATATATATATATATATATATATATATATATATATATATATATATATTCCCATCTATATTTACACAATGCACACATACACTACATATCAAATCTGCCGCCTTTTCAAAAACAGTAACGTATTTTGGCGGACAAAAATAACGTTAGCATCAAGACGTACATTTCTAAAGCTACTCAGAGACAATTTAGAGTTACTCCATATCTTATATTACTTTTTTACTTTAGTACATATGCCACGTTTATGTGCCTTCTATGGGTGCAATAAAAGCAAACCAAAGGAGAATAAAAGGTAAGGTTAACGTCTTAAATATTATAACCATTAACGTTAGCTTGCTTACTGTTGTTACTAAAAATACAGTTCAGATACACTAATCAGAGAAGACATTTAAAATGCTTATCTAGAGATAAGCATTTTAAATGTCTTAAACCTGGTGCTGTACTCAGGTTTAAGCATTTGACATGGATTTGTTCATGAACGAGTTAGTTACTATGCATAAAGCACATATCATTTTAGCCTTAATATTAGGCAATGAAATGCCAAGTAATATAAAAACAAAATACATTTGGTCCCACTATGAAAATATGAATGAATGAATATGAAATACCACATGAAGAATAAGCCTGACACAGCATTCTGATGATGTATTTTATTAAAATATTAATCAACACAGGAGACAGAAATGGCTTCATAATGTGAGGAGGGGAGCTCTGTCCTCCCACATGACAAAAACAGAGGCAGAAAGGGGAGGATATGTGGTCTGTGAAGATCATTTCAGGCCAGAGGACCTAATATCAAAAGTATGGTCAATATTGTTCTCCATTATTTAAATATAAGCAGGTTTGCACTTTATCAGCAATAACAATGTATTGTATAGACAGACTGAAAAACACTGTTAATGTACCTGTATAAAGTTACCATTTTTTTTTAAGGGTAAAAGAAAGCGGCTGGCCAGCCATCCCTGTCCTTTATCGGCGGCACACCCCTGTACAACAGGAAGGAGGTACCCAAATACAGTGAAAAAAAATTCATGAACCCCCTGACCCCTTATGTTTTGTTTTCTTTCTTTCCAAGCACATGACAGTTAATAAGTGTAATTAAAAGGTTTTTTAACTTTGTTTAAATATTGTGTACTGTTCTTTATCATCTTTTCAATGATTTATTCGGTCAGGTTTAAAGAGCAGGAACAGATATACAACATGTAGATTTCACCAAAACTGTATGCATCAATACTGTGTGTAATATGATTACAGATTCTGAGGTACATACCGGTCTTCATGAAGTGGTGCCATTGCAAGACACTCAACAGTGTCAAGTGGTTGTGGCAGAGTTACTTAATGAGAAAGACAAGGTGAAATGGCATTAGTGATCGCTGCATACCCAACATGATGCTTTACTCATAGAAACTGTATCATATGAACATCCTATAATACATTTACAGACAATCAAGGAACTTAAAAGGCTCCTACAGGGAGAGAGGGCCAAAATGCGGCAGCTCAAGTTCCGTATGAACTTTAAAATAAGAAAACTCCAAAAACAGTATGTAAGCAGTGTAATAGCACACGTCGTGATAATACAATGTAATGTACATAACTGTAAATATTCCAGTCATTTTACTTGCAGACTGCAACATCAGCAGACAGCAGGAAAGAGCAGGGAGTCACTGGCCACTGACTGCCTTCCAAAGGCAACCAAAGATTTCTTTGAGATGCAAATTGCCATGGGCAGGGTGGCCAAACATGGCCAGAGATATAAGACCAGCGAGAAGGATTTGGCAGTCCAACTGTTCCACCACAGCCCAAGGTGCTACTCTGAACTCCAGAGAGTATTTAAGCTGCCCAGTAAAACAACTCTAAGGAGGCACGTAATGGGCAGTCTGGGGAGCTTTGATGTGAGTTAAAAACATATCGCATTGACACACCCTCAACCCACATAAACTTGCGCTATTATGACATCATGAGTGCACAAATCCAAATACACGTTTGCAACTTTAGTGTAGTCATGAATGTCATCGTAGAGTATGCAAGAATTAACACAGAGCAATACTTCCATTTATTCTGTAGCCTGGATTTCTGCATGGTGTTCTTGGAAAAATTAAAACAAAAACAAAGACCATGACAAAAGGAAGAGAAGATGTGTTCCCTTGTGCTGGACGAGATGTCTATAAAAGGCCACCTTGACTACAACAGGAAAACAGACTCAATTGATGGTCTTACACCAGATGGCTCCCTGGCTCATCAGGCTATGGTGTTCCTGGTTAGGGCCATAAATGGTAAATGGAAGCAGGTCTGCAAAATATAAATGGGCACAATGTACAAACAGTACAGTAAACATTTGGAAGCATCCACAAAGTTCAGAAACACTACTATGTGTGTACACTCAGAAGAGTACATACATGTACAAATATTAAAAACATCTTTCCTCCCTCACACTTCACCTTTTAGGCAATTGCCTATTTCCTGTCCAAAACTGCCATGCCAGGTGAGGAGATTGCCAGGAAACTGAGGGAAGCCGTCACCCGCCTCGACAGTGCTGGACTGAATGTATGTTGTGTATTACATAGTGAAAAACAGAATGCGAAAAAAAAAAGGTGATTGATCCTTAATAACTTACATCTTACTTTCAGGTCAAATGCATTGTCTGTGACCAGGGGTCCACAAATGTGAAGGCCATGAGAGCCCTTGGTGCTTCCTTGGACATCAATGAGGATGGCAATGGATCACACTGCATCCTACAAAGACAAATTCCATTCATATTTGATGTTCCACATCTTGTAAAATCAATCCGGAACAACTTTAAAAGACATTCACTGAATGTAAAAGAAACTTTAACAACATTTTAAAATTTGCATTCACTTTTCATCACTGTAATGATTACAATCATTGTAATGACGTCCTCTAAGGCTGGGGGACATGATCTGACATGGAGACACCTGGAAGATTTTTTCAACCAGGACAAAAGAAGTGTCATCCGGATGGCTCCTAAACTGACAGAGCGGCATATTCACTTGCCTCCATTCACCAACATGAGGGTCAAACTGGCCACTCAAGTCTTCAGCCACTCCGTAGCAGCAGGTACAGCTACACAACTTTTTATCTACAACAACAAAAAAAACACACACAAAAATAATACACTGAGAAACATCTGATTATTCTCCCCTGACATTCACAAGGCATGCAGACCATGGTGCTACACCATAAACTCACAGAGGATGCTCTTCACACAGCCAAATTTGCAGAGGACATGGATAGGCTCTTCCACATCCTCAATTCCAGGTGGAACTAAAATACACATGAACAAACAAAATATGCACAAACATGGTTCTATTAAAGTGTGCACAGTGTGTGTACATGTATCATTGAAACTGAGGTCATAAATTGTGAGATTGTGTGTAGGCTACTTCTATAAATCACCAAAATTAAAATGGTTCCGCAGGAGCATGAGAGACAGTAAATGGTGGAGGAGGCCACTTTGTGCCAACACCACCAGGCTCCAGTATCTCCAGAACAGCATCAACTGGATAAAGTCCTGGAAATTTGGGTAAGCCTTGGGGTAAATTCCAAAGTGAGTTACTAAGATGAGTATGGTACCTTAAAACTCATACCAATCCTTTTAAGGTCTGGAAAAATACCACCATGCCAGATGGGACTGGTGATCAGCATCCAGAGTACCCTGATGCTTCACCAGCAGCTGATGTCAGAGGGGGTGAAATATCTTTGCACATCCAAGCTCAACCAAGACTGTCTGGAGGTATTAAAGAGTTAACTTTATAGTTATTTACACAGTGTGTCTGATATGTCGGCAAATATATTTGAATGGGTTGTTATTGCTGCTTCCAAAGACACCATTGTGCATTTTACAAACTATAAATGTATTGTTTTGCTATAAATTATATGTATTTAAATGTTTGAAACCTAAAATAAACTTTATGTGGTTAAAAACAACAGTTGTGATATAGCCTATGACAAGCGCTGAGCGCGTCCGTCTTTGGCTCAGCGCCAGCCACAGCGCAAAATAATAGAAAATGAGAATGTTACGTAATCCCTCTCCTCCCTCCCGATGTCACGTCCATCGCAATGTTTTCACATCAGACAGAGCCCAGGTGCCAAATTGGTAGACATCGTCCAACCCTAGTTCTGCCCCAAGCAGTTGAGTACAGTTATACAAACAAAAATGCACTTACCTCTCTTTGTAGAACCTGTTCTCCGTCATCAGAGGAAAGGGAGGACACCGCTTTCACCCCACTGCCAGGGAATTTGCTGCAGCACTAAGGAGTGCATCAGTGGCCAACATCATCAGCTTGCAGGGCAGTGCTACAAACTGCATTCCTGATAATGCCACTCAGTTGTTACAGTCCACTCCTGTGAAATGCAGTGAGCAGGTATGGCCAGTGTTTAACTCTTTATTACTGGAAGGGTACAAACAATAATATCATGACAATCCCAATCATGTCATACCAAAATAATTAAGCCTCCCCAATACTTTAATAAACAGTTGTAGTTATGTAAAATCTGCAATTCTGCTAAAATGTTGATGTCATTTGTTTAACAATCCAAAGACACACCTCTCTTTTGGGTGAAATTGTTTATTACTATTTAATTACAACCTGCTGAATTAAAATGCAACTTTATCTTAAAGTGCTCTTTTGTGCCCTAGATTGAATGTGAAAATGAAGAGCTGGATGAAGAGCAAATAATGGCTAATGAGCAGGTGATCATTGAATATGACTTGATGTGATCCAAAATGAATATGTTTCTGTAATATTTCAGAATTCACTAAATTCAATATTACTCGTTGTAGGACATACCGGATATGGACAGTTGCGAAAAGGAAGCACTTGACTATGTGTCTGGCTGGGTCGCACGGAAAGTTTCTCAAGAGCCATCAGTGAGAGAGTGTGGAGAATGTGAGAGTTTGCTCGTGCGGACAAATGACGCCGAGCACAACTACCACGGTGTGGCGGAGGATGATGCCTTCATTTCACAAAAAAAATACACCACCACATCTAGGCTATTTCAGCCATCTTCCTTACTAAAGGAATGCATTGCTAAATGTGAGGGCGTCATTAAAAAGATCCCCCCCAAAGCATGGGCCAAAAAAAAACTGATACTGAGGCTGAAGACCTCGCTCAGGGACAGTGGTGTGTTCGCCGACCTCCACCGCATTCACCCTGCCCACTCAAATGCCATCGAAAAGGTGGCCTTTAACAAATATATGATGTGCAGGATGGGGGCTGAGCTCAGAGCTCGCAACCAAGCTTCACACAGTAAAAACAAAAAAAACGAAACCACAGCACAGCGCAAACTGACGTGCTTCACGAATTAGGCACGGTCAAAATAAATCAATTTAATTAATTTAAATAATTTAATTTAATTTCAATTTGTACAACTATAACTGGTCTGCATCTTCATTTAAGTTGTTCCACATAAATTAGGTATTTAACTACAGTTATCTAGAGTCAATTTTATGTTTCTGCTTATCGTTAACGTTAGCTAAGTTAGCGTTAGCTAGCCAAGTTAGCGTTAGCTAGCCAAGTTAGCGTTAGCTATGTATGAAAGCTGGCTAACTAGCTACGCCGTACCTTGATAACACAACATATTTTGTGTCTTTTACTTAGAATGTAAGGTAACATATTTGTGGTCGATATAAAATGCTTTAACTACCTTGGTAGTCCGGTGCCTTGGCGTTGTTATCATCCTCTTCCATGTGGATTCCATCTGATCTTGCAGACACCCGTCTGACCACGCCACAACTCGTTGTCGCCAAATCGTCTACCCTGTCGCAAAACCTCAACTGTGCGCATGCGTCAGTGGAACCAGACGATAGGCTTAAATGTTTCCCGGCTTGACTGCTAAAAAGCAGATGATTGGCTTTCCAGCGGGAGGGGCGGGACATGTGCATACAACCGCCATCTTTGCCGTTACGGGTTTTCCTTATATAGTTGTATTGAGGATTGAGGAAGTGGCATGTCTCTTCTAAATAGTCTCTGTTTGTCCTCAGGGTTGGACTCTTATGAATCCTGAAAAGTTTCGAGGTAATCGGACAACGTACACTCGAGTTACACCCACTTCCTGTTTCGGCGGCAAAACGCACAAAATGGCCGCCCTGCCACGGCCACGCCCTATGACGAAAAGTTTTTCTTTTAGCAACTTTTCATCTTTAACATCTTAAGATGGCACAGACCGAGTTTGAAGTTGATCGGATGAAATCTCTAGGAGGAGTTCGTTAAAGTACGACATGTGGAAATGGCCAAAATCACACTAATTTCGAACATTTAATTCAAAATGGCGGACTTCCTGTTGGGTTTAGGGTATGGCTCTAATGAAGTTTTTTGTACATCTTGACATGTTACATATGTGTACCAAGTTTTGTGAGTCTACGTTAACCGCACTGCAGGGGCTCAATTTTCTTAACTTTCTAGTACGTAATACGTAAATTTTCACCAGACTTGATGCGACCGCCAAATTTGGTGAGTTTTTGAATATACTAAGCCCCTCAAAAAGCCAATTTATTTGACGGGAAAATAATAGAAACAATAATTCCTTCAGTTTCAATAGGGCCTTCGCCGCTGTCGGCGCTCGGGCCCTAATAATTCCTTCAGTTTCAATAGGGCCTTCGCCGCTGTCGGCGCTCAGGCCCTAATAATAATAATTCCTTCAGTTTCAATAGGGCCTTCGCCGCTGTCAGCGCTCGGGCCCTAATTAAAATGTCTGCAACATGAACAGGGCCCTTACAAGACAACAAGATGCATTTAGCAACTTAGCCATTGTTTAAATTCACCTACCCTCTTAGCTGCTAGCTGCCGTCTGGGATGAGTGAGTGTGTTCAGCCAGACTCCAGTAATAATCATCACGCAGCAGTTCCATGTATATTTGTAGCATATATATCCATTTTGTGTGCTGTCGTTGGTGAATATGAGTCTGCAGTGGCGAATTGTGTGGTAGTTTCCTTAGCCAGGCTAGCAGACCAAATTATGCCTGTTTCTTGTAAAGTAGCATTACAGAAGGCTGCAGCCTTGCGCTGAAGTCCCGTGGGAATTCAGTTGTAGCAGGAAAAGGTAAACAACAGTGTGCAGATCAGAGCGTAATGTGTGAAGATTGAAGAGCGGAGGTGTTCACAAGGGAAGAAGCTTGGGGTAACGTAACTATGGAGCTAGAGCTAGCCTTCAGTAACGCTATTATACTGTACAAGAAACAGGCATCATTTGGTCTGTTTCCATGTAGTTACATAGTCACTGATAGGATCACTACAGTGCTCAATTACCTATTTTTTCTGGAGGACCTTCACCAGACCAGCGGGCGCCTGTGGATTGTTGTTGGCGCGGCAGGCGAGGTGAAAGTAGAAGCTGGATGCTGGTCAGGGCTGCTAACCTGGCTAAGGAAACTACCACACAATTCACTGCAGAGACTCATATTCACCAACGACAGCACACAAAATGTATATATATGCTACAAATTCACATGGAACTGCTGCGTGATGATTATTACCGGAGCCTGGCTGAACACACCCTGAGCATCCCCCTGCTTGATCATTCAAGGTAATGTTACTTTGAACTAGTATCGACATTTCTAACTCATTATTTTGTTTTCATTCTAGAAATCTACATGACCACAATAAATAATAATAATTATAATTATAATAAGAATTACATTTGTATAGCCCTTTGTATCTTAAGCAGATCGCAAAGTGCTCTTAACACATAATGTTGTATCTGTTCATTTCAGGTGACATGATGAAGCCCTCTGGATGGCTTATATCCATCAAGGGACATGTTGTGATGGGCCCACACCCTTTCTTTTTACACGGAGTAGCTGCTTTCTTCAGCAGCTATTACGTCTTCAATCTTGAGTATCCTGCCGCTGGATCGTCGACGCTGGAGTTCATTCAAAGGTAATTTATAAAGATCACATTTAATCTTGTAATTCACATTATAGTACAGGCTTCCAACTCAATGATTGTCTTGAGGTCTAAAATGCTGACAAACGAGGTACCTGAGGCTAGCCTGATGAGACCATCCTGATCTCGCGAACTCAACTCAACTCAATTTCGCTCTGCAGATCAGTCTGGGTTTCTACACGTTATGCTGACAAATACCTGCTGGTCCAATCACAGCTATTTATTTTGTTTTGGGGCAGGCTATGTGATGATGATTTCGAAACGTCTATTGCGAAATGCGAATGTATTGAATGAAGTAGATGAAATTTTCTTTAAAAGCAGAACAAAATGCTCTCAGGCCCTTAATTGAAAAGGATGTGTTTGTCATACTTTCAGCAGGGTTTGGTTTTAATTTACCAACTGGCCAATTGCGTGAAGATGCATTTCAGTGGCGGCGCACGTTGATATGGCCTCTCATAGTAGAAAATCAACGACTTTGCCTCAGGCAAACCTAACCTGAGGCACCTTGGCTAAAAATGGCACAAAAATAATTATGGTGAGAGTAAGATCCAACTAGTTTGGATTATAAATCTATTGATTTATTTTTGTTTGATGTGGGGAAAAAAAGCACAGCAAAAATCACACCTTGATAAATGCTGTCTGCAAAACATACTGTAAGTCTATTTAAAACTGAAACTATCTTTGTTTATTAACAGGTGCTTCCTGGGCATCAATCCTGAAAGAGGCTCAAAGACCAAGAAGCGGACAGCAACGAACCCTCATGTGAGCACCCTTTTGAGGAAACTTATTGACTTTGAGTTTTTTTTTGCAGCGGTAGTTGTCAGGCTCAGTTTTGAGTAGCCTTGTTCTTTTTGTAATTTTTCAAGACAACTTTGCACTACAAGATTTTTACACAATGCTGTTGCGTGTGGACTCATAATGTTTGAGACTGAGAGGAGCGCCTGACCCCTTTACAACATTCCTTTTATCGCTCTCTCCCTCGCTCTCTTATCTTGCCATGAAGGCCTCATTCCCATCCTGTCCATTACTGTTATTGTGACACAGCTAGTTGAATAGTTGAATTGTGAGACAGGTAGTTGAATTGCAAGTTTGCACAATTTCTCTGCATTTTCAGATGGCTTTAATGACTAGAAAGTTGAATTTCTTGAACTCTTGAAGTTCTTGGCATCTGCTGTACATTGAAAAATATTTAGTTGTTAATAAATATGCCATTGGGCTAGCATTGACTTTACCTCAGAGTTGTTTGTTGGGGGGAGGGGGTTAATTGTACAATGATTTTAAATTCACAGTAAATGGAAGCTTTATCTGCATTACTTTTACAGTAAGTTACTGGACAATTTTAGCATGACTTATACAGTATACATTGTAAATTCACAGTAAATTTCACAGTACACACTGTAAAAGTACAGGGCGTTGTTGTAATGATGTACAGCAAAAGATTGTAATTCCCCAGTAATGTACTGTAATATCACAGTAATTGTTTTGTCATTGAAGCTGTGAAGTTAGAGTATACAGTTGTGCTTTTACAACAATGCATTGTAATATCACAGATATAAATTTACAGTAAATTGCTGTGAGTATATTTCAGTATATTGCTGTAATCCTTACTGTGAAAGTCATGCAAAATGTATCCAATTATTTATTGTAAATTCACAACGAAAATTTTTGCAGTAACAACTTTCCTTTTCTCTTATTATGACTCCCTCTTTTGGTAAAGTTTAACATTACTTGATCAATTTTACACTGAAACAGATTACTACAACTCTCTATGTCCTCTTTTTTTTTTTTTTATTCACTCCAATCGATTTCTTGCAAAGCCGCCACCAAATTTGTCATTTGATTTTTTGGAATCGCATTATACACAGTATGGTTGTGTGAAACTTTGAATCGTCTTTTAAGCTTTCTTGAAAAAAAGAAAGCATTGTGGTCTGATAAACCAGTCATAAAGTTAAATGTTTTAATAATTATTTCAGGTCGATTGACAAAGAGTAAATCTATTAATGTTTTGGAACGTGAAGTTATCCGAGTGGGCTGTTGAATTAATTGTGTAAAATTATAGCGGTCTGTAGTCTTTAAGATGTTTTCTAACCTTCTTTTCATTCCAATTTATGTTAAAATCACCAATAATGATTGTTTCTTTGTTTAGATCACAATATTTGAGAAGTTGTTTAAATATCCTCTGGCCATACAGTCTGTTTACTATTAAGAACATCTTTCACATATAACAAAACTCCTCCGCCCTTACCATGATCCCTGTCATTTCTGTACACATTATACCCAAGCATATTTACAACAGAATCTATAATATCTAGATAGATATTAGATGATTGGTGTATTTTCAGCACGGGATTCCTGATTTTAGTCTGTTTTGTTGCTTGGAAAATGGGTGAAAACTGCGGGTTAGAACACTCACCGGTAGATGTAACAGTACCTGACTGCACCGCTTTTTCAGAATCAGTGTAACAGCTATTACCGGTGGGTTCATACCCAGTGCCTACAGATGGACACAGCACAGCTTGATGTGCGATCGTGACTGCAGATCCACACATAGGTGAAACGCCATTTGCTCTCGTTAGTTCTTCCCCACCGCCAGGTCCGGGGTTTAGATGTATATCCCCGCACACTGCGAATGTAACTGCAGATCCACACATGGGTGAAACACCATTTGCTCTCGTTAATCCTTCCCCGCCGCCAGGTCCCGGGTTTAGATGTATATCCCCGCATAGTAAAAGTAAAGTGCACAGCAAGGTTGAAACAGCTGATCCTTTGCGGTGCTTTTCAAAACGGGAGCTGATCGATAAAGGCACAACTGCGCGTGCGTGTTTTAGAACAGACGCGTAAATTGTGTGTTTGCTCCATGTGTTGAAAGGTGGTAGTAGGCCTACGTGGCGCGTCACGTTGTAATCCGACCGGCAACAAAGAGTTTGCCAGTCACTCCAGGTTGACGGTAACACCACGGCAAGCACATACAAGGCGATAACCACATCCTGATTTGCATTTAGTCGCCCACTTTTTCTCAGATAAGGTAACTGTAATTCAGCATCAGGTCCATTGTTGTTAAATGACGGCTCCTCCGAACGTATTAAGGAAGGTGAGCTTGCAGGACTTGCCAACCTGCAGCCTCCACCTGACGCCATGTTTGACAATCAGCTGTTCCTCTGTTCTCTCTTCCTTGCCGGATCTCAACGGCTCATAGTGTAGTAGCAGATTCGAAAGGTAAATTGGTCCTAAACCGTTTAGTGACTTATAAACTAACATGAGTATTTTGAAATCTATTCTTTGATGCACAGGAAGCCAGTGTAAGGACTTCAGAACTGGAGTGATGTGATCTATTTTTTTGGTGTTGGTAAGGACTCGTACAGCAGCGTTCTGAATCAGCTGCAGATGTTTAATAGACTTTTTATGAATACCTGTAAAAACACCGTTGCAGTAGTCAAGTCTACTGAAAATAAAAGCATGGATAAGTTTTTCCAAATCCTGTTGGCACATAAGTCCTTTTACCCTTGCTATATTTTTAAGATGATAATAGGCAGATTTTGTTACTGACCTAATGTGGCTGTTAAAATTCAGGTCAGAGTCCATAATTATGCCAAGATTTCTTGTTTTGTCTGTTGTTTTTAACATTGTTGATTGAAGATGAGCATTGACTTTTAATCGTTCATTTTTTGGTCCAAAAATTATCACCTCTGTTTTATCTTCATTTAATTTTAGGAAATTCTGGCACATCCATTCATTGATTTGATATGAGTTGCCTAGTGTTCAGCGTTCATGTGATCATTTTGGATCCTTCAAGAGGGGTCTCAAGACTTATCCTTTCATCTTACACTTAAATAATTATTTAATTCTTAGAGTTATGATTTGTATATTTATGGTATTTTTATTATTTTTTATTATTGATATTTTATATTGTATTGACATTATTGTTATTACTATTTTGCTTAATATTGGCTTAGCAACTTTAAAAACAGTTTACTGTTAATTTTAACTATTGTAAGATTCAAATTTTGTCACTTTGGACACAAGTGTCTGCTAAATACAATAACCATAACTATAACCTTTCCCAAAAGCTACAATAAAGCTGAGAGTAGTATATGCCCTGGAAAGGAGCACCAATACAAGAGAAGCTAATTAAGCCATTCAAGGAACACTGATGCTTGTCAACACTGATTTTATAGATCACAGACTTTTCAGCTAGCCTACCCAACAGGCTAACCGCTAGCATTTTCAATGTAAGCTTAAGCAGTTAGGTTACCTGACAGCCACTAACTTTAATGTTACAGCCAAACGGCTTGTTATCGTTATGACGTGACGTACACACACACACACACACACACACACACACACACACACACACACACACACACACACACACACACACACACACACACACACACACACACACACACACATCCTCCCTCCCTTCCTGAGACTCCCTGTTAATTTGCCTACTCCTTACCACATTGTCATCTACTCTCTCTTCCATCTTTTCCTCACTCGCTCACATGGCCCTGTCATGGTCACTCGCCTCCTCCTCGGCTTCTTCCCTGTCATGAAGTTGTTTCTGCTTCTCTGTATAGCCAGCCACCTCTCCTTCTTCCTCTACTTCAGGTAATGCTGATGTTGAAGCAGCTACTACAGCCCCAAACATGTCCGAAAATTTGGCACATTTTGAGGAATCCGCCTGTAGATTCTTAATCTTTTTCTCCCGTAATTTCTCTGCACCTCCCTTGCTCTTTGGTGGTCGTTTAACGTGGATGCTAAACTTCCACCATAACTATTACAGCTCGTGTCTCAGGGCCGGGAGGCGTGGCTATAGTGGGATTCGTACATTTGATGCCCGGAGTGGGGAAGGGGGTTCCTTGTTTTGATTGGGTCAGGCCAGTGCCAATAAAGAAAATTAACCAATGGGCCGCTGTAAGTTCTTTATGGGCCGGCCTGGCCAAAAAAATAAAGGTTAGGTTTGGTTGTGTTTTGGTTGTAATGGAAAGTTGGTCGAAAGTTTTCTGAACGTTCCAACCTTTAGAGAACATTCCCCTAACGTTGCAACCTTTAGAGAACGTTCCCCTAACGTGGTAACCATTATGGAACGTTCCCCTAACCTTTAACAAAGGTTAACAAAAATGATACCAATTTTATTATTACTTTAAACCGTCTGCATGAGCAGGAATGAATTATTATATTAGCAGGAATGAATGAACAGGCAAACTTGATGGGATTTAAAAAAAACTTTAATATACAATATACAAAGAAGAATAAACAAAATAGATAAGTATGTAGAGTAATAAGTAATAGTGCAAATGTATTGTGCAAGATGCATATTGGAATGATAAAGTATGTAATGTGTAGGTGAATGGCCAAAGTGGGGATGACCCCACTTATTAGCAGTTCAGGAGAGTGATGGCAGTGGGAAAGAAGCTGTTCTTGTGTCTGGTTGTTTTTGTGTGCAGGGATCTGTAACGCCTGCCAGAGGGGAGGAGGCAGGAGGATGGCAGCAGTGTAGAAGATGGCCAACAGCTCTTGCTTCCGCAAAAAAAGAAAATAGAGCTCCATGGTTTTGAAGGCTCAGTCCTTCTCAGCTGACCTAAAAAGAAAGAAAGAAAAGTTTGATATGTCATAATAAGAATAAACACATTAACAAAAGCAAGACAAATTGCCTGACTAACAACCCTGTTTTTATTCTAATCACAAATTAATAATAATCACAATTATTATGATTATTATTAACGTCACAGAAGAATTTCAATTTACCGTCTAAGTCAAAATGAAGCAACGTTACAAGTCAAATTAAAACCTCTTATAAGCCAAGCTAAGCATAATACTGATGTGAACAATAAAATAACACCTGCCTGTTATAACCCTGCAGATAGTCAGGTCCTGGAAGGCCTTCTTTTCCCCTTTCTGCCCCAGGATATACAGTTTTATACAGTTTGGTTGCCACTCGCCGTAGCATGCAACGGATGGCATTACCTCCGGTCGAACCTCTGGGCTTGTCAGGAAAAGTTGCTGTAAAAACGTATAGAAACACAAATTATACACGTGGAACAAAGTAAGAGAAGTCAGTTTTGTTATAATTTAAGTTATGCAAAAGCCACTGTACCTTCAACTGGGTCCCAAGATGACGTGGCAGGCCGAGCTTGCATTACAATAGACCAATCCAGCTTCTGGGCGACCGGCTGGTTTCCTGTGTGGTGTTGACTCATCTAAAAAGAAAGTAGATATGAATATTGGTCAGTTAATTTATGGTAGGTTTCTTGCAATCGCCATTGCAAAACATGAGGTTGGTTTGTAAAGCCAGTATGGCAGCTGTGTAGCCTACACATATTCCGTCTCTTCCTGTATGCTTCCTCATTCACTTAAATAGGAAAATAGCTTGCCGATAACTGGCCCAAAGTACGTTGCAAGGTGGCCGCCGAGTGACTTGCCTAAAATGACTGATTGAACTGGCTATCATGTATGTACTGTACACTAAAACTAATTGAAAGAACTGGTATGTCTTATTTGTAACAACAATGCAAGCAAGTTAACACAATGACACAAAACATACAATGCGGCAAAGCATACATGTCATGCACAGCAGCAAACAAAGCGCAATATATATGCAGTCCATTTAAAGTGTAACTCTCGCCAAAATGCAACCTAGGATCTTTTTGTGAATGTACCCGAGTCAAACTTTCGTTTAAAAGCATAATTAGGACGGAATCGCCACTTTTAAAATTGATCGTATTGTTGTTTTCGGGTCAAATGGCCTTTTGAATGGGAGAACTAGGAGCTACTTTTATCGCATCAAAATCACTATATGTAAAACACTAAGAAGGCTCGACACAACATGAAACTTTGCACAAAGTCTCACCAGGGGATTTACACATGAACTTGAGCATTGAGAACATTGTTTGTGCACAAAGAGTTTACCAAAAAGACTCGCTGCATGACTGGCAAGATGGCGACGAGGGGAAAAAACTGCTGAAGTGAGTTGTTGAACCTTTTTTGGTCAACGTGATCAAAACTGGAATATAACAAAGCACTATGAGGGAAAGGGCTTATGGTTAAACCCCAAAACGTTGCATTACAACCATAACATCATGAAACTGTAACGTATTTCACTTCATCTTCTTTGTCCGTGTATGAAACGGAAGTCAGGAGGACAGGACTTGAATCGGTCAAGAGGCACGGTCTTCCCCTACTGGCGTGGGGGTGTAATGGTTGAATTTAAAGTGCCCATATTATGAAAAAAACACTTTCTGGGATTTGGGGTGTTCTTTTGTGTCTCTGTTGCTTCCACACACATACAGTACAGGCCAAAAGTTTGGACACACCTTTTCATTCAATGTGTTTCTTAATTTTCATGACTATTTACATTGTAAATTCTCACTGAAGGCATCAAAACTATAAATGAACACATATGGAATTATGTACTTAACAAAAAAGTGTGAAATAACTGAAACCATGTCTTATATTTTAGATTCTTCAAAGTAGCCACCCTTTGCTTTTTTGATAACTCTGCAAACCATTGGTGTTCTCTCAATGAGCTTGATGAGGTAGTCACCTGAAATGGTTTTCACTTCACAGGTGTGCTTTGTCAGGGTTAATTAGTGGAATGTTTCCCCTTATTAATAAAAAAGCAAAGGGTGGCTACTTTGAAGAATCTAAAATATAAGACCAGAGCACCCTAGGCCAAAAGGTCAATGATCGATTTTATAATCGTTTCATCTGATCTGAGGTCGTATGTTTTGGACACTCGGGTGAAGAGAGGGGCGGAGCTGTCAACTGATCACCATCTGGTGGTGAGTTGGGTCAGGGGGTGGGGGAAGACTCTGGACAGACCTGGTAAGCCCAAACGGGTAGTGCGGGTAAATTGGGAACGTCTGGAGGAGGCCCCTGTCCGACAGACTTTCAACTCACACCTCCGGCGGAGCTTTTCGTGCATCCCTGTGGAGACTGGGGGCATTCAACCTGAGTGGACAATGTTCAAAATTTCCATTGCTGAAGCTGCGGCGAGGAGCTGTGGTCTTAGGGTCTTAGGTGCCTCAAGGGGCGGTAACCCACGAACACCGTGGTGGACACCGGTGGTCAGGGAAGCCGTCCGACTGAAGAAGGAGTCTTTCCGGGATATGTTATCCCAGAGGACTCCGGAGGCAGTTGCAGGGTACCGAAGGGCTGCAGCCTCTGTCGTGAAAGAGGCAAAGCAGCGGGTGTGGGAGAAGTTTGGAGAAGACATGGAGAAGGACTTTCGCTCGGCACCAAGGTGCTTCTGGAAAACTGTTTGCCACCTCAGGAGGGGGAAGCGGGGAACCATCCAAGCTGTGTACAGTAAGGATGGGACACTGTTGACCTCAACTGAGGAGGTAATAGGGCGGCGGAAGGAGCACTTTGAGGAACTCCTGAATCCGACTAATACTATGTTAGAGGCAGAGCTGGAGGATGATGGGGGATTGTAAGAAATAAAAATAATCAGTCAAGCTGGCTATGCTTTATGAGGATACAAATCATAGTTGAATTATAGTTGTGTGTTTAGTGGAAGAGCACTGTGACAGCTTAGTCATGCAAAATGAGAAAAGGATACTGTTGTACTGTTGTACAGCAGTACTGTATGACGGTGGTCAGAAAGCAACAAGAGTGCAGCAACAAAGTTAATATCAGTTTGATATCAGTTTGACCATGAGAATAAGTTACTCCTCAACCTATGACAGGCAACAGCGGCGCATTGTTCTTTCTGACCATCAGCATAGCTAAAGTCTGCCTAACAGCTGATGAAGAGGGCGTGTGCCAAAAGACTGGGACCAGTCTGTGCACCAACCAGGGGACGCTAAGTCTAAACCATGGTACTCCTCCAACTTTTAATAAACAAATCAAAATGCTCTTAGAGACTGATATATGAATTCATGTATAAGCCAGAAAATTCAGTCTGATGAGAGACGCCTGTGTGCCTGCTCAACTCGGACCCGTGTACACGTTTATGCTCTTAGGATTTTACTTAAATAAATACTTGTTAAACTTTTAAACCCTCTCGTTGCCTACTTAGTGGATTTTGAAACGCACAAAGTGGTGACCCCGACGCGATCCACTAAGTGGCGCCAGAGGACTTTCCCCTGAATTGAGCAGACAGGACGGACTCCAGTTTTTCCTTCACTCAAAACAGCGCGCTGTCAAAAATAAGGTAAGCAGAGACCTGTTAATATCTAACTTCTGCACATTGAGCATAACCAAATTTTTGAGTGAAGAAGAACAAGAGTGCCGTTGGTAAATTGAATGAAATCTTAAGAGTATAAAAAGAAAACTAAACAGTAAAAACGAAATTGCAAAATAAGAACTGTTAACAGAGTGAAAATTAGCCTGTAAAAAGCTTTTGGTCCACTGGGATCGGAGAGTTGGGCGACAAAAAATGAATCTAAATTAGCCTGTAAAAAGCTTTTGGTCCACTGGGATCGGAGAGTTGGGTGACAAAAAATAAATCTAAATTAGCCTGTAAAAAGCTTTTGGTCCATTGGGATCGGAGAGTTGGGCGACAAAAATTAAATCTAAATTAGCCTGTAAAAAGTTTTTGGTCCACTGGGATCGGAGAGTTGGGCAAAACTAAAATCAAAGAGGTAAACCTTCGAAGGTTCAATGGTCTGACGAGACCTATAAATTGGCTATAAGAGACTCGTAAAAAGCTTTTGATCTACAACTGGTCGGAAAGTTGAGTACATTGGGTGAAATAAAACCGTAAAAAGCTCTTGGTTAGAAAAATCGGAGAGTTGATTTAATTTGACTTAATTAGAGGAATCTCAGTCGGTTGGTTGGTAGATACTGTAAAAAGCCAATGGTTGGTTATTCAATCGGTTGGTTGGTAGATACTGTAAAAAGCCAATGATTGTGAATTCACCGTAAAAAGCTCTTGGTTAGAAAAATCAGAGGGTTGGTTTAATTTGACTTAATTAGAGGAATCTCAGTCGGTTGGTTGGTAGATACTGTAAAAAGCCAATGGTTGGTTATTCAATCGGTTGGTTGGTAGATACTGTAAAAAGCCAATGATTGTGAATTCAATGCAATGACAGAAAACGTTTTACATTTCGATACGCAGGCAGATTTTGAAGTATATTGTGAAGAGAATAAAATTACTAGAGCACTGTTTGATTTTGAGGTATACTGTGAAGAGGATAAAATTAATAAGGCACAGCTTGAAGTAGAAACAATTACTAGTGAAGGTTCATTGTGTGTAGTGTCCGAACGGACAGGAGAGAATACTTTAGGAAAAGAGTGAAACAGTAACAGGTAGTGGTGACGAAGTGAGTTTAGAGCTAGACTCAGATTTTGAGAGCAACATACAGCAGGACAAGAGACAGACTGACGTTACAGAGTCAAATTGACACTTTGAAAAGCAGAGACAATTGTTCGTTGAAAATATACACGGTTTCTTATATATAGTGTGTTTCGGATGCTGTTGGGAACTGTATCATGGCATAAAGAAGTGAAAGATTGTGCATACAGTGCTGAAATGGAAGAACTGAAAGCTTTTCTGTTGGTGAAACTGGGGAAGAACGCACCGGGGGGGCAGCAGAAACAATGGGTTGAGACAGGGAAAAAGATACTCTGTAAGTGGGAAAAGGAAGGACTGTTGGCAGACATAGGGAGAGATGAGAGTGTATTGAGAACTTTGAATATCAGAGCAGAGAGTCAGGCACGAGTGGCAGACACAGAATGGAAAGAAAAAGGGAGTAGTAGGTGGGGGCCTGCATGGGGGCGTAAACAAAAGAAAGCCGTGGAGAAAGATGTCACAAAGGGGCTGACTGAACTGCTGGGTAAACTGAAAAGGAAAAAAGATAAGTTGGCAACATCTGGTGGCACAACTGAAGTAGTACCAGAAAAGACTAATAATAACCCAACCACAGCCACTGCCAGCATGTACCCTTCCCTGCCACAACCAACAGCACCTCCATCTTACGAGGCTATAACAGTGGTTCAAGCTCCTGTGGTGCCAGTAAAGAGAGGTGTACTGGAAGTGAATGGAGGAGTTCTGGATATGGACATCCCCCAACACAACGACCTGGCAAATCTGGTGAAATGCACAGCCGACCTCACTGACACAGTTGACAAACTAGAAAATCAAATGCAAAACACCAGAGCAGAAATGAGCCAGCTCAAGGGGGAATCCATGGTTGGGACACAGTCACCATCAGGCCAAGGACCCCCAGGACCATCCACTGCATCACTCCAACTGCCACCATCACAATCAACGCCTCAACTCCTGCCCCAACCTCGGTCCCAGAGCACTCCTAGAGGGGGTCTGCAAGTGAGACCACCTCCTTTTGATCCATTTGTAAATGAGTATACCCCCCCTCAGATAAAGTCTCCAAACACTCTGACTACACCTTCTCCAGCCACACCTCAGCGGTTAGCTTGAAGGAATCAGGAACTGACGTATCCTCTACTGACGATGAAGATGAAAAGCAGCACAGAATTACAAAACACTTCACCAAAAGGGGTCCCCCACATGATGGAGCCATGCAGAAACTGCAGCTGCAAGGTGTGTTTGAAGGAGAAGCGAAGGTCATGGATGAAGCAAGAAGAGAATATGACCTTAGAGACAGACCCAAAAAAGGGGGGACCGGAGCTTTCCCTATTATGGAACACCCCTCAACCAACTTTGGAGTGTATGTGCCATTTAAACACAGAGATCTGGAGGGGTTACTGGATGACCTCCCGCCAATCACCCAGGGAGCTGGACCATGGATACAAAAGTTGGAAGAACTTTGCCAGGGCCAAACCCTGGCCCTAGGAGATATGAGAGTCCTCCTCACCAGAGCCATGGGTGGTGATGAAGCCAAACGCCTGCTCAAGAGCCTCCACATCTCCAGACATGACCATGATGGAGACAATTTCGGGAACTATAGAGGAGTTGTCAGGGATGGGCTTCGTGATAAATATCCCACCAAGGCCAACCCAGAAGCCATGACAGGCCTAACCCTGAAACCAAGCGAAAACCCCATTGATTATCTTAACAGGGCTAAATCTCTATGGAGGTCAGCTTGGGGAGAGAAGTATGACCGCTCCAAGGCCTCCATCCTGCTGTGGAGAGAGAGATGCATAGCTGGTCTGCCTGAGCCAGTGCAAAAACAACTGAAATTCACCGTTGGCCTAGCTCACCTGCCAGAAGAACAATGGTTGGCGCACATCTCCCATCACACCGACCTACATCGCGAACAAACAGCCAAAGATGATGAGCTTTTGATGAGAGATGCAGCAATTGACCAAAAGAGCTCTGAAGCTACAGGTCTCAAAAGCCACTGAAGAAGTTCCTCATCCAACCACTCAGAGACCTAGTGGCTGAAGCTGGAAACAGAAACCTAAATGCTCTCCTCCAATGGTCTCCTGAAGCTGAAACTGCCTTCTCCCTCACTAAGGAAGCACTCTCCCAGGCCACCATATTGGCTGCACCTGATTACACCATTCCATTTCATCTTGATGTTTCTGTCAAGAACGGACATGTTCATGCCGCTCTTTTCCAGAAAAAAGGGGGAGACAGGTTAGTGCTAACCTACCACAGCTCGAAATTGGACACTATTGAACAAGGACAAACATCCTGTGCTCAACATCTGGCTGCACTATCGAAAGCTGTCCAAAAAACTACCCACCTGGTCATGCATCACCCATTGCAGATCCACACGGACCACGGAGTGACCGCATTCCTGCAGAGCAATGCATTCACGTTCAGTACTGAACGAAAACTGAAAATACAGAAGGAGCTGAGACAACCCCACATCACTTTTGTAACCTCAGCCATCAATTTGGCAGACAAAATGGGACACGGAAAACCCCACAGCTGTGAAGAAGTGGCAGCACAAGAACTGAAACTCAGGCCAGACCTGAAAATGAACCTCTGCCAGATGCACAACATTGGCTGTACACAGATGGATGCTGCTACAAAGGAGAAAATGGAAATGTGGCTGCTTATGCGGTGATGGAACAACACGCAGACGGTACACACAATCAAGTGGACTCAGGAATAATACCACAACCTGCATCAGCACAAATGGCTGAAATATTGGCACTCACAAAAGCACTGCAGTGGTCAGAAGGGAAAAGGGTCAATATCTACACAGACTCAGCATACGCACATGGAGCGGTGCATATAGATGGACCACAATGGCAGAAGAGGAATTTCCTGACCACCAGCAAGACTCCTGTCAAGCACAAGGATCAACTGGTAACCCTACTGGAAGCAGTAAAAGCGCCAGCAGCAGTGGCAATAATGAAGTGCAAAGGACATGACAAAGCAGACACAAGGGTGGCAAAAGGAAATGAAGCAGCAGACCAAAGAGCCAAAGAAGTTGGAGGGTACACTCCCAGACAAATGACACTGCAACCAGAGGGAGGACGAACAGAACTAACCACAGAAAACATAAAAGACATCCAAGAAGAGGCCGGACCATATGAACATTCAGAATGGCAGAGAAAAGGAGCATGCAAGGATAAAGACGACATTTGGAGGTCACACACTGGACACATAGTGGCTCCAGCAAAGCTATGTCGACTATTGTTCCCAACCATGCATGGCCCCACCCATGAGGGAACCAGAAGAACCCTTACAAACATGAAAGAACTATGGTGGCACCCATGGATGTCAGACATCATCACCAACTTTGTGGAAGAATGTGACACATGCAACAAACACAATAACAAGAAACCATTCAAGGCCCCAGCAGGAAAATTCCCTGTGCCTACAGCCCCCTTTCAAGACATCACCATAGCTTTCACAGATATGGGGCCAGAGAACAGAGTAGGGGAAAAAGGTATCTCCTTGTAATGGTAGACAGATTCACAAAATGGGTTGAAGCGATGCCAAGTAAAGATGAAACAGCACAGACAGTTGTAAAATGGCTGAAAAATGAACTAGTACCCAGATATGATGTACCACGCACAATAAGATCAGACATAATGGATCTCATTTTGCTAACAAACATCTACAGAAAGTAGAAGAGGCATTAGGGATCATACACAGATATGGGTCAGTTTATCATCCACAATCACAGGGATTAGTGGAGGGCCAACCAGACACTGAAAAGAAAAATCGCTAAAGCATGTGAAGGTACAAAGCTAACATGGGTAGAAGCACTGCCGTTAGCTCTTATGTCCATGCGCCATTCCCCAGGATCTGACACACACTTATCTCCTCATGAGTTACTGACTGGAAGAAAATGCCAGGCCCACCCAGGGATGGAGGTCATATGCCATCCCTGGATGTGTGTAAACAAGAATATGATGACCACATGAAGGCATTGACCAGTCTTACTTCAGTTTTATCTGAACAGGTCGCCAGAGCACAGACCCCGGGAGAAGAGGAGCCCCGGAGCAGTGTCAAGGTAGGTGACTGGGTGCAGTGAAAGTCCACAAGAGAAAGTGGATCGAGCCCAGGTGGCTTGGACCCGCACGGAAGTGAGGGAGGTTACCTCACTCTGTCCAAGTAAAGGCCGGGCAGGAGCTGCTTGGCACCACCTGACACATTGTGCCCCAGCACCTACACCTTCCCGTGATTTGAGGGAAGTTAGAGCTGATTTGATCAACAATGCCGCTCCCTGCTCAAACTTAGGCAATCAGGCCAAGGGAGCGAACCCAAACAAAAATACTACTATGGATGCGCATGGAAGGTCTGGGTAGGTATGCTAATATCTACAGCCATACTGTTATGTTGTTATTTTGGTTCATAGATACCAAATATGACAGAGGAAGAAGGGAGGTTCAGGTGACTAGAACAAAGGGACAGATCACATTGTCATTTATTAGGGGACACACAAGCACAGCCTTATTAGACCTATGCGACATAGTGCCATGCACCACCAAAGACAGAAGAGAGGAAGTCATATACATATGTGTCACGACCAACTCAGACAAGTGGTGTGGCAGTTGGAAGTGTGCCATAGCTAACACAGGCTCAGATTGGGGAAATGTGGGATGTGAACCATATGATACAATGCACCTTACGATAACACATAGGGACCTGAACCAGACTGAGTGTAGGTAGAAAGCAGGAAGGACGATGCCAGGAACAGAAATGTAATCCTATATATGTGACGTTGAAGGATCCAAAACCAGAGGATGCAGGGACTTATGTTATGGGATTGTATACTGAAGGGAAAGATCCATTAGGACAGTTCATCATTCGAGTCACAGACCCATGGAGTAATAGTACACCGTCCACATCCATTACTGCCCAGGTTGACGCAATGAACACAGGTATGGGTGTTCTGAAAGACTCTAAAGGGCCATTAGTGAAATATTTGAACCTAGAGGACTTTACCATTGAGGAAAGGTTGGAGATGGAAACTGGTTTCACACCCCTCAGGTAACACGTGGCTCAAAATGATGAAATATACTGCTAGAACGCATAAAATGTCTGACTGTGTTATCTGTGCTAAAGCAAGACCTCATTTGGGGACAGTACCATTCCCACTCTCACCTGTGGACGACCTTATTGGTTGTAATTGTATGTTAAGTCTTTACAGTGATGTGACCATGGAAAGTGATGTCTGCAGGACCCTGTCTCTCCTGTATCCCAGAGTGCGTGCAATACAACCGCCCCAGGAGTAGTCGCCTACCCTGGTAACTATACTTGCATCACACAACCCAACAGCTCTACCATGAATGTGGGACACCTACCTAAGAAGTTTTGTATGTACACCTACAACACATCTTCGTTCGTTCCCAATGTCACACAGTCGATGTTTAACAATCAGAGTAAGGGACTCGCTGATGTCTGGTGGATGTGTGGGACACAGCCACGCCTTAGACCATCCTTACCTGCTAAATGGGGGAACCTGCGCCTTTAGTGTCCCTATTACTGCCGATTACCATGCTTCCTATTAGCGCAGGGAAGCTAGAGGAGACAGTACAGTCTACCTACCACAAACATTCCTTGAAGAGGGCTAAAAGAGACACTGACTTGGGTTTTGGTACATGGGGAGATCCAAGCACCCCGTTCGGGTCTATAGCTAGTAGGGTGTATATAGATGCAATTGGAATACCAAGGGGTGTACCAGAGGAGTTCAAAGCTCAGAATCAGATAGCAAAGGGTTTTGAGTCTATACTGTCCTGGATAACTACAAACAAAAATGTGGACTGGATAAATTATATATACTACAACCAGCGGAGGTTTTTGAACCGGACTAGGGATGGCCTGAGGGGTGTGTCCAAACAATTAGCCGCCTCCTCACTCATTTCAGAACCGTATGGCACTGGACATGTTGTTGGCAGAAAAAGGGGGTGTGTGCCACATGTTTGGAGATGCTTGTTGTACATTTATTCCCAGTAATACTGCCCCGGATGGTAGCATCACTAGAGCCTTGGAGGGGTTGACCTCTCTAGCCAATGAATTAGCAGAGAACTCGGTGTGGCTGAAAACCTCATCACCAGTTGGCTGGAGGACGTTTTTGGCAAATACAAAGCAATTGTGCTCTCCATGCTTATGTCCGTGGCAGTGTTTGTGGGCATATTGGTGTGTTGTGGATGCTGTTGCATCCCTTGTTATCGCACTCTGGTGAACAGATGGATTGATGTGGCTCTGACCAAAAAAGATCCCCAGAAAGATGCTCCTCCAGCCTACTCCATGCCCCTGTTGGGGATGGAGGATGGTGATGAGACTGATTCGACAATGAAGGAAATGAATCACCAATGTAATGCTATGCTATATTAATCTTGCTTCTTCTTCCCCTAGTGCGGACAATTATTTACCAGTTTGAGGGCCATATAATCCTAAGCTTAGTAGTATTCACACCTGAGGTGTGAAAAGGGGGATCTGTAAGAAATAAAAATAATCAGTCAAGCTGGCTATGCTTTATGAGGATACAAATCATAGTTGAATTATAGTTGTGTGTTTAGTGGAAGAGCACTGTGACAGCTTAGTCATGCAAAAATGAGAAAAGGATACTGTTGTACTGTTGTACAGCAGTACTGTATGACGGTGGTCAGAAAGCAACAAGAGTGCAGCAACAAAGTTAATATCAGTTTGATATCAGTTTGACCATGAGAATAAGTTACTCCTCAACCTGTGACAGGCAACAGCGGCGCATTGTTCTTTCTGACCATCAGCATAGCTAAAGTCTGCCTAACAGCTGATGAAGAGGGCGTGTGCCAAAAGACTGGGACCAGTCTGTGCACCAACCAGGGAACGCTAAGTCTAAACCATGGTACTCCTCCAACTTTTAATAAACAAATCAAAATGTTCTTAGAGACTGATATATGAATTCATGTATAAGCCAGAAAATTCAGTCTGATGAGAGAAGCCTGTGTGCCTGCTCAACTCGG